>NW_027507786.1:12279809-12462309 GCF_037356315.1 Lithobates pipiens
AGGATAGAATCTGCTTGTGTGGCACAGTGTTTTACCTGTTGGCAGCCATAGATGTGTAGTTGAATAGTGCACTGCATTTATGTAAAATCCGGATGTAATAGATCACAAATTGCCGAAAGAAGGAAAATCATGCAGGGGTAGGCAACCTCGGCACTCCACATGTGGTAAAACTACAAGTCAATCATACTTTGCTGTTTGGCACAGTGTCTTACCCAGTGGCAGCTGGTGCTATATTTTTGTTTGGGAGGGCAGTAAACAATATGCACCTCCCCTCCCCGGCAGTCTGATCAGCCATGCCGCACCCCCCCCTGGTCGGTCGGATCACCCAAACGCACCCCATCTAGGTCACGGGCAGTGCTTCCCCACTTCCCCAGGGCAGCAGGTGGTGGCTTCACCCTGAGTCTCCTCCTCATGTTCACGCCAGCTTCCCCTGCATCTCCCCCTTCTCCTCGGTGGCCAATAGGATCGATTCCCCTCTCAGCCGATCGGGTCTCAGCACCTGCTTCCCGATTGGCCGGGAGAAGAATCAGTAAGAAAATAGCGAATATTAATTTGCTATTGTCACACAACTAGGTGGGCTCAGGGCGCAGTCCACCCTTTTTTAAGCCAATTAGAGCCTCTGGCTCTAATCATGTGCTTAAAAAAAAAAACTAATTGGAATCCACGCGTCTTGCGCCCTGCATGTAGATTAGGGGCTGGGCGCATGGATTAGGGGAGCGGTGCCCTGTATGGATGGGCCACCACTGGTCTTACCTGCTGGAAGCTATACATGTGTATTTGAATAGTGCACTGCAATTATGTAATACCGGAAGTACTAGATCACAAATTGAATAAAGAAGGTAGACCCAGGGCAGGACTCAGGGTGGTGGGGGCCCCTGGGCTTGAGTCACTTTCGGGCCCTACCTTCTATACATTACCATATTTATAGGCGTATAACACGCACCGGCATATAACACGCACCCCAAGTTTAGGAGGGAAGTTTAAGGAAAAAACTTTCATTTAAATAACCATCAATGCAGCCTTATCAGTGTCCATCTGCAGCCTTGTCCAGTGTCATTTGCAGCCTTGTCATTGCAGTCTTGAATTTTAAAAATGGCACCGCGGAGATACAGAGTCCTGTGTATCTCTGCGGCTCTCGGGTCCTCTTGCATTCCCAAGCGGAGCCAAGAGTAGCCGGGTGTACTCGGCTCGGCTTACAGTCACGCCCAGTCCCTGTATTATGTCCATCGTAGGGCGGGACTGGGTGTGACTGTGAGTGGAGCCGAGCCGAGCCGAGTACACTCGGCTATGTATCTCGGTGGGGCCCACGGGGCCCCCTGTTGGGCGGGGCCCATGGGCTTGAGCCCAGTCAAGCCCAATGGTAAGTTCAGCCCTGCCTGCAGGGATAGGCAACCTCAGCACTCCAGCTGTGGTAAAAAATACAAATTCCATCATGTCTTTCCTTCTGGGAGTCATGCCTGTGGTTGTTAGAGTCTTGCAATGCCTCATAGGACTTGTAGTTCCACAACAGCTGGAAGGCAGAGCTTGCCTACCCCTGGTGTAAAGACAGATCTACAGAAAATAACTGAAAACCAAAAGGTTGGAATCTGCTTGTTTGGTACAATGTCTTACCTGTTGGCAGCCATAGATGTGTATATGAATAGTGCACTGCACTTATGTAATACCTGAAATAATAGATCATAAATTGCCTAAAGAAGGTAGACCCTGCAGGGATAGGCAACCTCAGCACCCCAGCTGTGGTGAAACTACAAATCCCATCATGCCTTTCCTTCTGGGAGTCATGCCTGTGGCTGTCAGAGTCTTGCAATGCTTCACGGGGCTTGTATTTCCACAGCAATTAGAATGCCAAGGTTTCCTACCCTTGGTGTAGAGAGCATCTGCTTTGTGGCACAATGTCTTACCCATTGGAAGCCCTAAATGAGAATTTCCATAGTGCACTGCACTAATGTAATAACTAAAGTAAGAGATCACAAATTGTCAAAAGAAGGCAGGCCCTGCATTCGCCTAGCTACTCCCCTCCCCCCCTCCTATGTGCTTTGCAACAGCTAATTGGAGAAATCAGGTATCACTTTGGGTTTTCTTTTCCTCGGTCCTAGTCTGAAAACATTTTTCTCTCCATAGTTGACTTTAAACTGACTGACTTTAAACAAAGTTATATTTTTACTAGCCTGGGACTGTAAAGCCTGGTCTGAAAGCACAGGGAAATCAAAAGCAAGAGTAAGAGGATATACGATGTCCCTGAATATATACCATACCATAAAGGGGTCTATTGATTAACTATTCCATAGCCATTCACCCAGTGATCTGCATTTACATTGATTCTGTGTAAATCAGATGAAAAAAAAATATGTTCTTTAGATTCCTTTGTTATGGACAATAATAAAATGCTACATTATGGCCACTGGATGGAGCTAAGGAGCATAGGAAATACAAGGAGATACAATGCAACATTTCTAGAGAGTACTAGAGGGAATAAGCAAATTGATAAAACTGATGGTTACATTGGTTGCGGATTTGTTGGCTACATTGTCCTCGCAATTTTGGATAACAGTTCACCAATTTTATGGAAATCAGAGCTGTACATAATGACCGGCATTAGCCTTATTGTGTCCCTTATATTATGATGTCTCAATTTTGCATATGATTGCAAGTCTGTATCTTGCTTGAGTAATCACATCCCCGTCCCCCATTGCTGCTTCTAAAATTCATCCATCTTGTCATCCTTTGTCCCTGTGCACAATTACTAAGCAAACACTCATTATTTCCAGCCTCTGCTGTATGTTGCATTGTACATATACAGACAGTTGGAATCGGCTTCCCTAGCAGGCTGTGCCATATTTATCTTTGTCATCCTGAGATGATTGCTGGTGGATTCATGAGCCTGCCTGGTGGAGGCATTTGATGTAAGGGGGGGCTCTGATGGAGACATTTGATTAAGGGGGGCTCTGATGGAGACATTTGATGTAAGGGGGGCTCTGATGGAGGCATTTGATGTAAGGGGGACCCTGATGGAGGCATTTGATGTAAGGGGGGCCCTGATAGAGACATTTGATGTAAGGGGGGCTCTAATGGAGGCATTTGATGTAAGGGGGGCCCTAATGGAGACATTTAATGTAAGGGGGGCCCTGATGGAGGCATTTGATGTAAGGGGGGCCCTGATGGAGACATTTGATGTAAGGGGGGCCCTGATGGAGGCATTTGATGTAAGGGGGGCCCTGATGGAGGCATTTGATGTAAGGGGGCCCTGATGGAGGCATTTGATGTAAGGGGGGCCCTGATGGAGGCATTTGATGTAAGGGGGGCTCTGATGGAGGCATTTGATGTAAGGGGGGCTCTGATGGAGGCATTTGATGTAAGGGGGGCCCTGATGGAGGCATTTGATGTAAGGGGGGCTCTGATGGAGGCATTTGATGTAAGGGGGGCTCTGAAGGAGGAATTTAATGTAAGGGGGGCTCTGATGGAGGCATTTGATGTAAGGGGGGCTTCAATGGAGGCATTTGATGTAAGGGGGCTCTGATGGAGGAATTTAATGTAAGAGGGGCTCTGATGGAGGCATTTGATGTAAGGGGGGCTCTGATGGAAGCATTTTATGTATGAAAGAGAATGAGAAGGAAAAAGTAAGACCCACTTTACCAACTTTAACTTCTTTTTCATGTTTTGCCAGCCATTGTTAGCCTTGTTCATAAACATATTTCTCCTGCATCCACTCCCCCTTCATCCACAACAATGCCTCCCCCTACATCCCCCTACCCCTCCCTATACATATCCTGCAACCCTTCCCCTTAAATCTCTGGCACCCCCTTCTCCTTACATCATCTCCCCCCTCTATCTGATGCACCTTCTTTTTTCCTACACCCCCTCTTCTTCAATTATCTGCACCTTTTTCCTTTAGATCCCTTGCCACCCTTCCTCCTACGTTCTGCAGCCCCCTACATGTTTTGAACCTCACTGAACCTTATTCCTGTACACTTTCTTTTACCTGGTTCCTCCTAAATCCTCTATACCCCATACCGCCTGTTTCCCTCTACTTCCCTTGCACCCCCTTCCTTCTACATCATCTGTACCCCCTTTCCCCTTCATATCTTGCACCTATCTCCTTCTAAATTCCCTGTCCCCCTTTTTCTTACATATAAACCTATCTACTCTTCATCTGCTTTCCCCTATGCCTTCACCTCCCCCTACATCCCCTTCCCCTTACATGTCCTTACCAAGTTACATCTCCTGCACCCATTTACTTCTACACCTCTTACACTCCCTTCCCTCTACTTCTATATAATCTCTACCCTCTACATCTACTGCACCATCTTTCTTCTATGACTCCTGTACACCAAAATCTCCTACACACCTTCCCCGCAAACCCATTGAACCCTTTTTCCCTACATACCCAGCATCCCCTTCAATCTTAATCCCTTGCATCCCCTTCACCCCAGATGACCCCTTCATTTTATATCACCTATACTTCCTACAAGACCTTCCTGCCCTTTACTCTACATTACCTGCAACCCCTTCCTTTTAAATCCATGGACTACCTACATATACTTTACCCCCTTCACCCACATTCCCTGGAACCCATTCCTTTTATATCCTCTGACTACCTACAAGATCTACCCCCCCTTTACACTACATTTTCTGCAACCCCTTCCTTTTATATCCCCTGACTGTCTACAAGCTGTGCACCCCCTTCACCCTACATTCCCTGAAATCCCTTCCTTTTATATCCCCTGAATGCCTACATGCCCTTCACCCCCATACCCTACATTCCCTTCAACCCCTTCCTTTTTTATCCCCTGACTTCCTACGTGCCATGCTCCCCTTACCCTACATTCCTTTCAACCCCTTCCTTTTATATCCCCTGACTTCCTACGTGCCATGCTCCCCTTACCCTACATTCCTTTCAACCCCTTCCTTTTATATCCCCTGACTTCCTACGTGCCATGCGCCACCTTGACCTTACATTCCCTGCAACCCCTTCCTTTTATATCCCTTACACTGCTTACATGTCCCTCAACCCCTTCACCTTAGTTTTGCTGAATTCAGCCACAAACGTCCAGAGGCAGCTAAAAGAGGGAGACACAACAAGCATACAATTGTCACTGTTTTACGACTTAGTCTTGCATCTAGGCTTCCCCCCATGAGTGCCATTATAATAAAATTAGGTCTTCCCAAGTATAGCACCCAGCTGCATTGTTGTATAGTAGAATTTGTGCTTTTGCCAGGATTTTCACTATAACATTTGGATGCATTAAAAAATAGAGATGAAGGGTTTTAGCAAGAGCCAAAGAAAAAAATAAGAGAGAATGGGAGAGATTGGGAGATATTGTCCTTTACATATTTACAGCAGGGCTGACTTTAACATAGGGCAGAAGGGGAAGCTGCCCCCAACTCAGTCATTGTTATGGAGCCCAAAGCATCTGAGCTGTGAGCCAGTGCAACCTGCAAATAGTTGATACGTGAATTTGTCTATCACTCAGGAGATGAGGGCGGAATCGAATGTTGAGGGCGCTGGTGATTGCTTGGGTGTTATGTCCGCAGCCTGTGCTGGGATTGGCCAGCTTGGTAAGGTAAACCTTTTCTGGGGAGAGTGCCCGTCAGTCCCAGGGCACATTCACACTGACCCCTCTCCTTCACCTTGTACGACAAGCCTCAGACCACCGGCCTGCTGAAGAACTTCTTCGCTGGGGTGTGTCTGGTGTTTGCCTGACATTCTCTGGATACTATCAAAATGAGAACGCAGTGGGGGGGGGGGGGGGGGGAGGGGTTTGCAATGCAGGGGTCTGTGGAGGGAGGGGGTCTTGTGTAACTATGGGGGTAATATGGGGAGGGGTCCTGTGTATAATGGGGGTAGTATGGGGAGGGGTCCGGTGTATGATAGGGGTAGTAGGGGGAATGGGTCCCGTGTAACGATGGGTGTAGTATGGGGAGGGGTCCTGTGTATGATGGGGGTAGTATGGGGAGGAGTTTTGTGTATGATGGGGGTAGTATGGTGAGGGGTCCTGTGTATGATGGGGGTAGTATGGTAAGGGGTCCTGTGTATGATGGGGGTAGTATGGGGAGGGGTCCTGTGTATGATGGGGGTAGTATGAGGAGGGGTCCTGTGTATGATGTGGGTAGTATGGGGAATGGGTCCCGTGTAACAATGGGGGTAGTATGGGGATGGGTCCTGTGTATGATGGGGTAGTATGGGGAAGGGTCCTGTGTATGATGGTGGTAGTATGGGGAATAGGTCCCGTGTAACGATGGGGGTAGTATGGGGAGGGGTCCTGTGTATGATGGGGATAGTATGGGGAGGGGTCCTGTGTATGATGGAGGTAGTATGGGGACTGGGGAGGGGTCCTGTGTATGATGGGGGTAGTATGGGGAGGGGTCCCATGTAACGCTGGGGGTAGTATGGGGAAGGGTCCTGTGTATGATGGAGGTAGTATGGGGAGGGGTCCTGTGTATTATGGGGGTAGTATGGGCAATGGGTCCCATGTAACGATGGGGGTAGTATGGGGAGGAGTCCTGTGTATGATGGGGGTAGTATGGGGAAGGGGTCCTGTGTATGATGTGGGTAGTATGGGAAGGGGTCCCGTGTAACGATGGGGGTAGTATGGGGAGGGGTCCTGTGTAAGATGGGGGTAGTATGTGGAAGGGGTCCTGTGAAATAATAAAGGAGGGGGGGTATTATGGGGGAGGGGTCCTGTATCATTTTGGGATGTTGGTGTGGAGAGCAAAATTGCATGGGGGAGGGCAAGAATATTTTTGCCCAGGGTCCAATCAATATTAAAGATGGCCCTGATATATAATATATATATATATATATATATATATATATATATATATATATATATATATATATATATATATATATATATATAGAGAGAGAGAGAGAGAGAGAGAGAGAGAGAGAGAGAGAGAGAGAGAGAGAGAGAGAGAGAGAGAGAGAGAGAGAGAGAGAGAGAGAGAGAGAGAGAGAGAGAGAGAGAGAGAGAGAGAGAGAGAATCTGAGACCCCAAAGGGCAAAGTAATGGAAGGTGTTTGTTGACTGTAAGCATCCTGGTGAGTTTCTTTGAAGACGTCCTTTTAGCCATGAAACAAAATGCATTGTCAGGTAAGCCATTTGCCTTATAGGTGTGTCCCATTGTTGCACTGTGTATGTAGTCCGTGTTGTATCCGTCCCCTCCGTGTCATGTCGTGTCTCCTATTTAACTTCCTGGCACTTTCATCCCGGACCTCCTGATAGGTCGCCTCTTTATTACTTGTGTAATGTCATTTTAAAGAACGGACATTATATATGGGTACCGCTACCTATGAATATAGATATGTATCCCAAATTTCAGGACCTTATATATATTTTTTTTGTTCATTAACTCTACATGGAGAATAGTATTTAAAAAAAAAAAAGAGAAAAAAAAAAAGAAAAAGAAAAATATGCATCATATATAAAGATCTGTCTATATAGTAAAACATATATTAATGTACATTAGTCACACCAGAGTTATTAATCCTTGAGGCGCTACCTCACATTTTGTATTTATGTGTACAAATGCAATTTATTGTATTATATTGATGGCTTATTCTATGACAAAGGTATAAATTAGAGTTTCTTCTAAAATGTCAGAGTTCCTAAACACAAAATAAATGTCAGTATTGAGAGAGATTGGCTATGTGGCTTTTTATTTACCTGAACATTGTAAAATATAAAAAACGTGGACTCATTATTATTTTATAAGGGGCGATCATGTTTTATAATAAAACACAGGAGCCAGCTTGATGTTTCATGGATCAATATTTAAACCAGGTTGAATTTTTGGCCAACTGAGTCTTCCACGCCAATGCCATACGAGCGGGCTTCTCTAGATCACCCCAATGATGGTACTTCACCAATGCCATACGAGGAGGCTTCTCTAGATCACCCCAATGATGGTACTTCACCAATGCCATAAGAGTGGGCTTCTCTGGATCACCCCAATAAGGGTACCTCACCAATGCCATAAGAGTGGGCTTCTTTGGATCACCCCAATGAGGGTGCCTCAGCAATGCCATGTGAGTGGGCATCCCTGGATCACACCAATGAGGGTGCCTCAGCAATGCCATATGAGTGGGCTTCTTTGGATCACCTCAATGAGGGTGCCTCAGCAATACCATAATAGCGGGCTTCCCTGGATCACCCCAATGAGGGTGCCTCACCAAGGCCATATAAGGGGGCTTCTCTAGATCACCCCAATGATGGTACTTCACCAATGCCATAATAGCAGGCTTCTCTGGATCACCCCAATAAGGTTGCCTCACCAATGGCATAAGAGTGGGCTTCTCTGGATCACCCCAATGATGGTACTTCACCAATGCCATAATAGCAGGCTTCTCTGGATCACCCCAATAAGGGTACCTCACCAATGCCATAAGAGTGGGCTTCTTTGGATCACCCCAATGAGGGTGCCTCAGCAATGCCATATAAGTGGGCTTCTTTGGATCACCTCAATGAGGGTGCCTCAGCAATGCCATGTAAGTGGGCATCCCTGGATCACCCCAATGAGGGTGCCTCAGCAATGCCATATGAGTGGGCTTCTTTGGATCACCTCAATGAGGGTGCCTCAGCAATACCATAATAGCAGGCTTCCCTGGATCACCCCAATGAGGGTGCCTCACCAAGGCCATATAAGGGGGCTTCTCTAGATCACCCCAATGATGGTACTTCACCAATGCCATAATAGCAGGCTTCTCTGGATCACCCCAATAAGGGTGCCTCACCAATGGCATAAGAGTGGGCTTCTCTGGATCACCCCAATGATGGTACTTCACCAATGCCATAATAGCAGGCTTCTCTGGATCACCCCAATAAGGGTGCCTCACCAATGGTATACGAGTGGGCTTCTCTAGATCACTCCAATGACGGTACTTAACCTATGCCATAATAGCAGGCTTCTCTGGATCACCCCAATAAGGGTGCCTCACCAATGCCATAATAGCGGGCTTCTCTGGATCACCCCAATGAGGGTGCCTCAGCAATGCCATATGAGCGGGCTTCCTTGGATCACCCCAATGAGGTTGCCTCACCAATGCCATACGAGCAGGCTTCTCTAGATCACCCCAATGATGGTACTTCACCAATGCCATAATAGCAGGCTTCTCTGGATCACCCCAATAAGGGTGCCTCACCAATGCAATAAGAGTAGGCTTCTTTGGATCACCCCAATGAGGGTGCCTCAGCAATACCATAAGAGTGGGCTTCTCTGGATCCCCCCAATGAGGCTGCATCACCCATGCCATACGGGCTTCTCTATATCACCCAAATGACGGTACTTCACCAATGCCATAATAGCGGGCTTCTCTGGATAATCCCAATGAGGGTGGCTCACCAATGCTATAAGAGTGCACTTCTCTGGATCGCCCCAATGAGGGTGCCTCACCAATGCCATGGTGAGGCCAATATTGAGTTGGCCCGCCCTTTGCAGCTATACCAGCTTCAACTCTTCTGGGAAGGCCGTCCACAAGGTTTAGGAATGTGTCTATGGGAATGTTTGACCATTCTTCCAGAAGTGCATTTGTGAGGTCAGGCACTGATGTTGAACAAGAAGGCCTGGCTCACATTCTCCACTCTAATTTATCCCAAAGATGTTCTATCTGTTTGAGGTCAAATGCAAAAAAAAAAGTGGTAAAAGTGAGGGCTATACGAAAAAATAAAATATTATAATAATGTGCACAGCTGCCAGCAAAAACAGGCAATATACTCACTCCTACAAACAATAATCGTATAAAATGTGCAGGGCTGTAGTGAGAATGAAAAAAAGTGCAAAACCATTCAAGAAATGAAAAAAAAAATGAAACAACAGTTATACCGGAAAACAGAAAGAAACTTGTATGGTGTAATATTTTTAAAACAAATCTACAACCGGGTGAAACATCTTTTCCTGCAAGTAGAAAGTGCAACTCCCGATCATCGGCCTTCCCCAGACTGCCCCCTAAGCAATGTACACTCACCAGAAAGGTTCTTTAAAACAGCATGGGTGAGATGGGGGATGTCCACCAGCTCCAATGTCAGGGATCCTTCACACTCTTGCAGGATAGATCTCCAACCATATGTCCCCAAAATATTAAAGGCAATCAGAAAAAAAAGTGCCTTTGGTGTAGTATTTATTTAAAAAAGGGGAACATATA
The DNA here is from genome assembly GCF_037356315.1 of Lithobates pipiens. Taxonomy (NCBI): domain Eukaryota; kingdom Metazoa; phylum Chordata; class Amphibia; order Anura; family Ranidae; genus Lithobates; species Lithobates pipiens. The sequence continues at coordinate 12,289,947 of NW_027507786.1, forward strand.
GTAAAAACAGGTATTCTTGGACTTGGTTGCTTTATTATTCGTGACAAATTATGTCATATGCCTTTGCTGCGGGAGCTCCAGGAGAATAATCTGGATGTTTTTCGGAATTATCTCTGGATGACGGACCCCTGCTTTCACCAACTCTTGGCATTGTCGACCCCCTTTTTTAAAAAGCAGGACAAATGCATGATGCCCCATACACACTATCAGATTTTCTGCTGATTCTTTCCTTCAGATTTACCAAAACCATGTAGTGCGAGGGCCTGCCTGATTGCATACAAATTGAAACTCCTAAGGTTTGACCTCCATATTATATGGTTTTGGTAAATCTGAAGGAAAAACTCAGCAGAAAAACTGATAGCATTTATGGGGCTTGAGGCTTTTGTTCAATTTTTTGGTTGAATAATGATTTGATTTGGTATATTTTCTATATTTTTGGATGCATAGAATGCACTTTTTGGTTAAGTTCTATTGGCAGATAGCAAGTCTAATTTTATTTGTTTTTTTTTTTTGTTTTTTTTAATGCACATATGGACATATTTAAGAGGATGTTTAATTAGCATTTAATTTATATTGTTGTCTAATTTTATTTATTTATTTATTTTTTTAATGCACATATGGACATATTTAAGAGGATGTTTAATCAGCATTTAATTTATATTGTTCTTTAATTTTTTTTTGCACTTTTTCATTCTCACTACAGCGCTGCACATTTTATATGATTATCGGGCTGAGGTCAGGACTCTGTGCAGGTCAGTCAAGGTCAAAAGTCAAAGACAAGGATGAGCGAGTTTGGAGAGGGGGAACTTGACTGGACCGCAACAGAGTCCTGACTTCAATCCAATAGAACACTGATGAATTTGAGCTGAGACTGAGAGCCAGGACTTCTCGTCCAACATGCAGTTCTGGAAGAACGGTCAAACATTCCCATAGACACATCTCCTAAACCTTGTGGACGGCCTTCCTAGAAGAGTTGGAGCTGTTATAGCTGCAAAGGGCCAACTCAATATTCAACCCTACGGACTAAGCCCTTGTACACACGATCGGAGATTCCGACGGAATGTGTCCGATCGGAGCGTTTTGTCGGATATTCCGACTGTGTGTGGTCTGCATCGGACTGTTTCCGTCGGAATATCCGTCGGACCAAATTTTCCAACTTGCCGGAAATATTTTCCGACAAAATGCTCCGATCGGACATACTCCGATCATGTGTAGAGAATTCCGATCGGACAAAGTGCCACGCATGCTCAGATCAAATTCCTACATCAAAGCTATTGGCTAGTAGCCTGAACGTAGTCCCGTCGTAACGAAATAACGCCATCACGTTCTGAACGATCGGATTTTCCGACAACTTCGTCCGACCGTGTGTATACAACAGTTTCGGACAAAATCCGACGGATTTGGTTGTCGGAATCTCCGATCGTGTGTACAAGGGCTTAGACTGGGATGCCATTAAAAATTCATGTGCGTGTAAAGGAAGGTGTCTCAATACTTTTGACAATATAGTGTATAATGTCGCTATGCTGTGACTGTTATGCCATTTTCTAAACAACATCAGTAAAGTGCAAAAACCCCATTCATGTGCGGACATTCCTTCTTCGGGATAAATGGGTGAACGGCGGGGAATGACGCGGGGTGGCCTCTGGCACGGAGAGCGGCACAATATGGCGAAAAGTTACATTTTAGATTGGTGTTTGAGTAGACCATTATACATGTACATTATATACAGGGACTACAATATGGAGCCGTGAAGGGCTGTAGCTGAATACAAGATTCTTTCTTGTGTAACACAGAACTGTTTTCTTTATCATATTACCTCCGAGAATTTTCTGTATCATTCAATGGAATTGTTAGAAGTTATGATTACGGAGAAGCCGCCAGGAAACTGAACAAAAGGCAAGAAATGGTTTACTCTCCAGGCCCTGGAATAAATTCATACATTGTAAATGAGGCCGGATAACCCCCCGACATTAATACCCCGGAGGACAATACTATTAAAGTGTTCGGTAATACTATTCACCTGATAAAAAAAAAAAAAAAAAAAAAACAACAACATCTTGGTGTAAAAAAGGAACCGTGCACTAATCAGATACAGTGGCAAGAAAGTATGTGAACCCCTTGGAATTAACTGGTTTCCTGCAGTCATTTTTCATGAAATGTGACCTGATCGTCATCTAAGTCACAGCATTAGACAAACACAATGTGCTTAAGCTGATAACACACAAACAATTCTGATTACCTGTCCACTAATGGATGCCTAAACACTTTGAGATTGCTTTGTATCCCGCTCCAGCCTTATGCAGGTCAACTACTCCTGATGGTAGGTCTTCAAAGAGCTCCTTTTTTTTGCAAGGCATGGTTTATATCAGGTGATGCTTCTTATGAACAGCAATCTTCAATTTTTTTTTTAACCATTTGCCGCCTGCTATATAGCAAAATGACGTTGACAAAGTGGTGGCGATATCCTGACCAGGTGTCAAATGATGTCGTCAGGATATCAAGCCGCTGCGTGCTCCCCCGGGGATGTGCATCGTGGTGATCCTTCAGGATATCAAGCCGCTGCGTACCCCAGGGTGTGCATGGTGGCGATCCTTCAGGATATCAAGCTGCTGCGTACCCCCCGGGGTGTGCATCATGGCGATCCTTCAGGATATCAAGCCGCTGCGTGCCCCCAGGGGTGTGCATCGAGGCGATCCTTCAGGATATCAAGCCCCTGCGTGCCACCGGGGGTGTGCATCGTGGCGATCCTTCAGGATATCAAGCCGCTGCGTGCCCCCGGGGGTGTGCATCGTGGCGATCCTTCAGGATATCAAGCCGCTGCATGCCCCCGGGGTGTGCATCGGGGCGATCCTTCAGGATATCAAGTCTCTGCGTACCCCCCGGGGTGTGCATTGTTGCAATCCTTCAGGCTATCAAGCCGCTGCGTGCCCCCGGGGGTGTGCATGGTGGTGATCCTTAAGGATATCAAGCCGCTTCGTGCCCCCAGGGGTGTGCATGGTGGCAATCCTTCAGGATATCAAGCCACTGCATACCCCCCGGGGTGTGCATCGTGGCGATCCTTCAGGATATCAAGCCGCTGCGTACCCCCCGGGGTGTGCATTGTGGCAATCCTTCAGGCTATCAAGCCGCTGCGTACCCCCGGGGGTGTGCATGGTGGCGATCCTTAAGGATATCAAGCCGCTTCGTGCCCCCGGGGGTGTGCATCGTGGCGATCCTTCAGGATATCAAGCCGCTGTGTACCCCCTGGGGTGTGCATCATGGCGATCCTTCAGGATATCAAGCCGCTGAGTACCCCCCGGGGTGTGCATGGTGGAGATCCTTCAGGATATCAAGCCGCTGCGTACCCCCCGGGTTGTGCATCGTGGCGATCCTTCAGGATATCAAGCCGCTGCGTGCCCCCGGGGGTGTGCATCGTGGCGATCCTTCAGGATATCAAGCCGCTGCATGCCCCCGGGGTGTGCATCGGGGCGATCCTTCAGGATATCAAGTCTCTGCGTACCCCCCGGGGTGTGCATTGTGGCAATCCTTCAGGCTATCAAGCCGCTGCGTGCCCCCGGGGGTGTGCATGGTGGTGATCCTTAAGGATATCAAGCCGCTTCGTGCCCCCAGGGGTGTGCATGGTGGCAATCCTTCAGGATATCAAGCCACTGCATACCCCCCGGGGTGTGCATCTTGGCGATCCTTTAGGATATCAAGCCGCTGCGTACCCCCCGGGGTGTGCATTGTGGCAATCCTTCAGGCTATCAAGCCGCTGCGTACCCCCGGGGGTGTGCATGGTGGCGATCCTTAAGGATATCAAGCCGCTTCGTGCCCCCGGGGGTGTGCATCGTGACGATCCTTCAGGATATCAAGCCGCTGTGTACCCCCCGGGGTGTGCATCATGGCGATCCTTCAGGATATCAAGCCGCTGAGTACCCCCCGGGGTGTGCATGGTGGAGATCCTTCAGGGTATCAAGCCGCTGCGTACCCCCCGGGGTGTGCATGGTGGAGATCCTTCAGGATATCAAGCCGCTGCGTACCCCCCGGGGTGTGCATCGAGGCGATCCTTCAGGATATCAAGCTGCTGCGTACCCCCCGGGGTGTGCATCGTGGCGATCCTTCAGGATATCAAGCCGCTGCGTACCCCCCGGGGTGTGCATCGTGGCGATCCTTCAGGATATCAAGTCTCTGCGTACCCCCTGGGGTGTGCATCATGGCGATCCTTCAGGATATCAAGCCGCTGTGTACCCCCCAGGGGCGCGCATCCCAGCAATCGTTGTTGCGGCGTCTCAGTCTGACACACCGCAACTCTGATCTAGGTAAAGAGTTTCTGGCAGAGACTCTTTACCACGCGATCAGCCGAGTCCAATCTGATAGACATGAGTAGAGGAAAAACGATCGGCTGCTCTCCTGATGGAGGGGGGGGGGGTGTCTGTGCTGATTGTTTATCAGTGCAGCCACCCCCTTTGATGCCTACCTAGGACTACCAGGATGCCACCAGGAGCACCAGGGATGGCCACCACACTGGACCACCAGGTATGCCACCCTAGACCGCCAGGGAAATGCCAATCAATGCCCAAGCAGCTGCCAATCAGTGCCCAGGCAGCTGCCAATCAGTGCAAAAGGAGTGCAGCACTAATAAAACCAAACTGAATCAAATGTCAATTTAAGAATAAATAAATTAAATAAATAAAATTATAAAAAAATGAATAATCCCCCTAAAGTGACATAAAATAAATATATATAAAATACCCTTCAAGGTGACGTGAAATAAATAGAAATTAAAAAATAGAAATTAAAAAAACTTAGATAAATAAAAACAATACCCAAGTAATGGTGAAAAATCCCTGGAGGATTAAAATTAAGGCAGACACCAACCAAAATTCATAAGTGTAAAAAATTCATAAATGTAAAAAATCTGTTGCTCTAATAACAAACAATACTTAATGCAAATTATGCAAATAATACATTAAATAATCAATAATCACGAAAATCGAATATATATAAATAAATAGCTGCCAATCAGTACCCATCCCCAATGCCTGCCAGTGCCAGTGCCACCAGTGATGCCTATCAGTGAAATCCAGTGCCAGTGACAGCCATCAGTGGCGTCTATCAGTGCCCACCAGTGCGACTTATGAGTGCCCATCAGTGCCGCCTATCAATGCCCATCAGTGCTGCATATCAGTGACACCTATCAGTGGTGCCCATCAGTGCAGCCTATCAGTGCCCATCATCAGTGCCACCTCATCAGTGCCATATCACTGGTGCCACCTCATTGGTGCTGCCTTATTAGAGCCCATCAATGCAGCTTATCAGTGCCCATCAGTGAAGGAGAAAACATACTTATTTACAACATTTTATAACAATAAAAGAAAACCTTTTTTTCCCCCAAATTTTCGGTCTTTTTTTTTTTTTTGTTTGTTTAGCAAAAAATAAAAAGCGAAGAGGTTTGGGTACAGCGTAGCATGACCGCGCAATTTTCATTTAAAAAGGGACAGCGCTGAAAGCTGAAAATTGGCCTGGGGCATGAAGGGGGGGGGGGGGGGATGCCTCGTATTGAAGTGGTTAAAGTGGTTGTAAAGGCACAAGTGAAAAATAATTAAATAAAATAAATGAATTATTTTTTGAAATTTCCTTATTTTACGAAAAATTTGGACAAAAAAAATTACAACTTCAAAAAACTCGGCATGCCCCTTCCTGAATACATGGGACTGCCTACTTTCCAAAAACAGGTCACTTGGGGGATATCTGCGCTGTTCTGGTGTTTTTTTTGGGGCCACAAGAATTGATAGGCCATTAGTACATCAGGATCGATCGATTTTCAGATCTATCCCATAGTTTCTGGACTTTATAACTTTCCTACAGACAAAATAATACGCACTGTTCCGGGTTATTTTCACCAAGGAAATGTAGCAGAATACATTTTCACCTAAATTTATGAAGAAAGATAATTTATTTGCCAAATTTTACAAGAGAAATAAAGAAAAGCACGTTTAAAAAAAAAAAAAAAAAAATAAAAAAAAAAAAATGGTCTTGTTTTGTTTATTTAGCGAAAAAAAATAATAATATAAACTGCGGTAAATAAACTCTATGAAAAGAAAGCTCTATTTGTTTGGAAAAAAAAAACATGATAAAAATGTAGTTTGGGTACAGTGTAGCATGACCGCGCAATTGTCATTCAAAGTGTGACAGCGCTGAAAGCTGAAAAATTGGGCAGGAAAGGGGGGTGAAAGTGCCCGGTATACAAGGGGTTAAACACATTTGGTTGTCTATTGTTGTGACTTAGATGAGGATCAGATTTTTTTTGGCAAAGCGCTGCAGAAAACGAGTTACTTCAAATGGGTTCACATACTTTTTCTTGCCACTGTAAATAGACTGGCTGTCTAGGTATCTATGTACTAACATCAGCCTCATCAGATGATAAATCCGGTCAGCAGGTCAAGTACCATCCAAGTGATTTCGGCATCGAGTACGGAAGACACAGGCTGTGATCCATCAAGCTATGATAACACTTATGGTTTGCTAGAGCGTCCTCTTAAGTGATTATCTCATTGATTTCTATGATGCTTCTTTGGAGGCCAGTTTAGCATGACTTAAGTGCTACTTTAGCCACATTAATCAGCCCATAAAGGGGCACTATATAAAACGACATTATATATATATATAAAAAAATGGTTTATATTATATGTGAAAGACTAACAATAAAATATAAGTGTAAAATAATTTTTTGATTTTTTTTTTTGATATTCATGGAACTTTGCAAACTGTTGCATTACATGAGCTGCTAAAGTTTCCTGAATGGTGTACATCAAGAACACCTTCTCTATAGTGTCTGTTTCAAATCCCACTTCATGCATTGAAATACCTCCTTAAACTCAGTCCGTCCGGACAGTATGGTCATCTGCTGACCCGGCACATCCACAGGCAGGGGCGTAACTATAGGGGGTGCAGCAGTCGCGACCGCAACTGGGCCCTGTGATGCAGGGGGGCCCATGCAGCCCCCTCTACATATGGCCGGCAGCAGCATAGGCAGCTAGGGGTACCAGTGCACCATGCACACGGGTGGCTGGAGGTGGAGGGTGACTAGCAGAGCTCCATGCTGGACTATCGCACTGGCTGCTCTTTAGTTGTGCATTCCCCGCATGACCTGTGTCCTCGGCCGGCTCCTCAGAGTACCCCTCTCCTGCTCCATGCATTGCCGCTCAGTCCGATGTCTGTTCTCCCCAGCCAGAGTCCCGCCCCCCCCTGAGTCCGGCCCACACTGCACTGCATACTTAAACAAACTTTAAGCACACAGATGCAGTGCAGCCCTATGAGAGCCCCCCGGAGGACACTGCAGGCTTGTCTGCCAGCCCCCCTCCTCCCCCGTCATACACAGATGATGAAAAGTCTTTCTGGGAGATATGCTGATCGCCTGTCCAGCACACTGGATGGAGCCCAGGCCAACATGGATGAGTGCGCGGCCTACAGCTTGGTCATGGTGAGTGAGAGGACCCCATCCCCCACACACCATTACATACCCCCTCCTTCTCCCCCTGAGGACAGGGACCCCTTCTTACCTGGGGGCAGTAATTTCATCTGCCCTGGAGAAAAGGACCTCATCTCTTCTGAGGACGGGGACCCCATCCTGCCTAGGGCCAATCCCCCAATGGGGCACCTAAAAATGTAAAAAATAATAATAAAAAAAAATACTGATACCAGTGGTGGAACTACAGGGCTCACAAAGGTCATACATGTGACCACGCCCTGGAGTTCCACCGCCGGACTCAGAGGGAAGGGCCCTGGCTGGGGTTCAGGGGGGCCCTTCATGGTTTCTTGCATCGGGGCCCTGAAGGTTCTAGTTATGCCACTGTCCACAGGCAGCTTCACTCTTCAAAAATACACAGAAGTGGAATCCAGGGCAATTCATTAATTAATTGCAGTACCAAAATGAAGTTTTTCTAACTTTTTGAAGCGTAAGAAGACAATGGCTTTCCTCAACCCTGTCTCTGTGAAGTACTAACACTAACTGAGGCTTGGTTCACACTAATGGGATGCCAGCACATTGCATGTGATTCGCACCACACTGACTGCTGTGCACATTACTTTCGATATCTGTGTGATGCAAATTCAGCCATACAAACTGAAAAATCGCATCACATTCGCACCAAAATGATACAGGACCCTTTTTTTTTGGTCCACACCGGAACCCGGTTCGCTTTGAGTGTATATAACTATGCAATCCGATTCCATCTGATTTCTGCGAATCGATTTGGGGGTGTCATCCACTTTATAGAGACACCCGCAGCAGTGTGAACTGCCTGCGATTGAGATGCGATGCGGGAACCCGCCCAGCATGGGCATCCGCAGGTAGGGGCAAGGGGGGGGTCAAGTGCCCCCCTCTGGAATCAGGGATCGGATCTTAAATTCAGCACAGTTGCGTCACTATCGGGGTGCGGGCTCCGTTCCTTCCCTATTGGCCATAACTGAGGGCCAATCAAAGGAGACTAGGAGAGCATCATGGTACATGGGCAGGGCCGTCTTTAAGGCAGGGCAAAAGGGGCAGCTGCCCTGGGCCCTGTCATTGTTGTGGGGCCCAAAGCAGCTGCCTCATACTTGCCAACTATCCCAGTTTACATTCCCTTGTCCCTTGAAGTTTTAATCCTGTGCTGCTACTAATGCTGCCCAGCTCTGCCTTATTGTTGTGTACAGATGACTCACCTGCAGACCTGTGTTTACATGTAAATACTGGAATTCATATGTAAATAGTTGAGGCCAACTGCATTGATATGTAAATAAAGGCAGCATTCATAGGTATATCATGCCCCCCTGCAGTGAGGAGAAGATGTGCTGTAACCTATAGCAACCAGTGAGCAGTATTACTGTACAGCAATCTCTAGCAGCCAATCCACAAGCAGAAATGTGCTGTAACCTCTAGCAACTAATCAGTGAGCCTTAAGGAAGGAGTGCTGTAACCTCTAGCAACCAGTCAGTAAGCAGTAATAATATGCTGTAACCTCTGGCAACCAATCGCAATCGCTGCCTGATCTGATACAGTAAACTGATTTTAAGTCTAGCTGCTATTTATTGTATGTCTCAGAGAAGGTGGAGAGCAAAATTGCTGGGGGGCCCTAAGAAAATTTTTGCCCAGGGTCCAACCAATATTAAAGACGGCCCTGTACAAGGGGATTACTTATCCTAGGGACTGTACTACCTCTGTAGTCTCTGAACATGATAATGTGATAATGACATTGTCGAAAAGGGGCAGTGCATGGAGTCACCCTAAGACACCACCACCATGGAGACACACCACCCCCTTGAAAAAAGTTCTGCAGACGCCCATGCCGCCCAGGAATCGCTGGGGTTCGTACCAGTGTGAACCTAGCCTGAAGGGACAAAGTAGAAATGGGGAGGGTCTAGTTAGGACTGAACTAACTAGCACTAAACAGGTGGGGCAGACAGAGGAAGAAACCAAAATTGCAGAGGTAAACAAGTTGCAGGGGCCCAAAACCACCACTTGATGTCAGTATACTACAGAAAAATGATAACTTAATGCAGACATTAAAAATACATAAAAGTGGGATAGAATAGCTGTAAATGCTAAACAGGAGGGCACCGTGCTGACAACCTACTTTTTAGCACTTCCCAGTCTCGCAAGGAGAGAGGGTTGGGGCTTCAGATACCTACAGCAACATGTTTACCAGACTCCAAACACACTCCTGTTGTCGCAGTGCATAAAGAGCTGCTGGGAATTTAAAAAATACGGACATCAGGCAAACACCGGCAGCACTGTCTTCATTGGATCCAACTTCTGTATCTTACTCAAGACTAAAGCAGCCTGTGGATGGTGCAAAGTCAGCAGGTGACCATACTGTATGGACAGACTGGGTCTAAGGAGGTATGTTGACTTTCAATAGATTGCAGCGAGGTAGCTGCTCTGCTACGCACGAAACCCTGACCCAGAATCAGGTAGTCTACGAATGATTTAGCACTGGGTTCCCAACGAGCATGCGATGCGCTCCGGGAGAGAGGCGGCCCGCTTATGTCTGCACTTCATTTAATTTTTATTCATGTTTTTGCCCCGGGTGCATGAAGTGGCATTTGAAACAGAACAACAGCACTGGAATGCTCAGTTTGAATCTTAGCCAGGGCATGCACTGGGGTTGCATGTTCTCCCTGAGCTTGGGTGGGCTTCCTCCTACACTTCAAAGATATGCTGGTAAGATAATGAATTGACCATAGTGCAATATGTGAGATGGGGACTTGTTGTTGCTGGGGGGGGGGGGATCTATTGTTGATAGAGGATCTATTGTTACTGGCTGCAGAGGATCAGGGATGGTGCTCGGAGGTGGGTAGGGTGGCGGAGACAAGGGTGACTCAGACAGGAAGTAGCTGCACCGATTCTCGGAGAAAAAAAAGCCCTGTGTATATTGTAACTGCTATGTAATTACCTATTATACATAAATATCAAAATTTTAATTCATTTATAAAATAAAAATAATAATATTAATAATCATAAAACAATAATTAATTATTAAGTATGATATTCTTTTTTTCCAAAGGCAGCCTTGTTCTTGTTTTTTGCCCTCCAGTAAAGCAATTTTGTTGGATGACAGCACTGTTCTGTAGTTTGCCCTCCAGTAAAGCCATTTCATTGGGTGACAGCACCTTGGACAGCACTGTTCTGTATTATGCCCTCCAGTAAAGCCATTTCATTGGATTTCGGCACCTTGGACGGCTCTGTTCTGTATTCTGCCCTCCAGTAAAGCCATTTCATTGGATTTCAGCACCTTGGACAGCACTGTTCTGTAGTTTGCCCTCCAGTAAAGCCATTTCATTGGATGACAGCACCTTGGACAGCACTGTTCTGTATTATGCCCTCCAGTAAAGCCATTTCATTGGATTTCAGCACCTTGGACAGCACTGTTCTGTAGTTTGCCCTCCAGTAAAGCCATTTCATTGGATTTCAGCACCTTGGACAGCACTGTTCTGTAGTTTTCCCAGCAGTAAAGCCATTTCATTAGATTTCAGCACCTTGGACAGCACTGTTCTGTAGTTTGCCCTCCAGTAAAGCCATTTCATTGGATTTCAGCACCGTGGACAGTACTGTTCTGTAGTTTGCCCTTCAGTTAGTGCCAGTTCACACAGGGGCAACCCCGACTTGCAGCGCAACTTTGCAAGGTGATTTGGAGGCAACTTCAGCGTGACTTTGAGCAACTGACAACGTGACTTAAAGTCGCCTCCAGGACAGGCGACTTTGGCTGTGGCCAATCACAGAATAATCATCTCTGTGGGAGGGAGGGGCTTGCCTGGGTAAACGCGGGTAGCACCCGGTAAATTATTTTCTTTATCCTGTAAAGTTGCTTCAATATAGATGGATATTCGACTTGGAGGTGACTTCCATTGAAATTTATGGGTACAAGTCGCCTAGAAGTTGCCTTGAAGTAGTACAGGAACCTTTTCTGAAGTCGAAACGACTTCAGTGGTGTACATTAAGTAAGCTCTCATTCACTTCTATGGCATTTCTTATGTCCAGCGACTTGAGGACTTACAAATCGGATCTTAATTTGCTGTAGTGTGAACCGGCACTAAAGCCATTCCATTAGATTTCAGCAACTTGGACAGCACTGTTCTGTATTTTGCCCGCCAGTAAAGCCATTTCATTGGATGACGGCACTATTTTGTATTTTGCCCTCCAGTAAAGTCATTCCATTAGATTTCAGCAACTTGGACAGCACTGTATTTTGCCCTCCAGTGAAGCCATTTCATTGGATGACAGTATTGCTTTGTATTTTGCCTTCCAGTAAAGCTATTTCATTAGATTTCAGCACTGTGGACAGCATTCTTTTGTATTTTGCCCTCCAGTAAAGCAATTTCATTAGATTTCAGCACCATGGACAGCACTGGTCCAGGGGCAGATCCAGAGTCCAGTCTCGGGAGGGGCACTGCTATAAAATATGTTTTTTTGGGGGCAATTTATATGGGAAATGGCTGGTATTGGCGCTTCAATCATTACGGCACCATGGTTGTTATGGTGTCAGGATGAAGCGCATTATTTCTATTAATACATTGTAATATAAAATTAAATGGTTCAACTCAAAATAATGCAGAATCAGTGGGAGCCCTGAGGGTGTCATTTGCCATGTCGCCTGCCACCAAATGCGGATTGTCACTTGCCACGTCACTTGTCACCAAATGCGGATTGTTACTTGCCACGTCACCTGCCACACATTGCGGATTGTCACTTGCCACGTCACCTGCCACACATTGCGGATTGTTACTTGCCACGTCACCTGCCACACATTGCGGATTGTTACTTGCCACATCACCTGCCACACATTGCGGATTGTCACTTGCCACGTCACTTGCCACACATTGCGGATTGTCACTTGCCACCTTGCCTGCCACACATTGCGGATTGTCACTTGCCACGTTGCCTGCCACACATTGCAGATTGTCACTTGCAACGTCACCTGCCACACATTGCGGATTGCCACTTGTCACGTAGTCTGCCACACATTGCGGATTGCCACTTGCCATGTAGTCTGCCACACATTGCGGATTGCCACGTAGCCTGCCACACATTGCGGATTGTCACCTACTGTGTCACTTTTCTGCTAAGGTGTTCTTTTGTTGAGTCCAGAGTGAAGATAGGCAGCAGAGAGATGATGTAATCTCTCTGCTGCACACAGCTTCCTGCACAGTGAGGGCGGAACTGGAGGGATGCAGGGCAGTGAGAAATGATGTCATCTCCCTGCTCCCCTGCCTGCTGGCTTCCTGATTGGCCAGCAGCCCTCCTAAGCCGCTCCCAGCTGCCCCCCCCCCTCACCCGTCCACTCACTGGAAGCGGCTGCGCTGGCACCCGCGGAACCGGCCGCGGAACCAGGCGCGCTGTTAACCGCGGAACCGGGCGCGGAACCGGTCGCGCTGGTACCTGCGGAACCGGCCGCGCTGGTACCCATGGAACCGGCCGCGGGTGTCATCAGCTGGCGGTATTCTCGGAGGGGGCAATTGACCCGTTGCCCCCCCTGGATCCGCCCCTGCACTGGTCTGTATTTTGCCCTCCAGTAAAACCCCTGCATTGGATTTCAGCATCTTGGACAGCAGAGTTGTGTATTTTGCCCTCCATTAACACTATTTCATTAGATTTCATCCCCTTGGACAGCACTGTTCTGTATTTCGCCCCCCCTGTAAAGCCATTTCATTGGAGGACAGCACTGTTCTGTATTTTGCCCTCCAGTAGAGCTATTTCATTAGATTTCAGTACCGTGGGCAGCACTGTTTTGTATTTTGCCCTCCAGTAAAGCCATTTCATTGGATGACAGTACTCTTCTGTATTTTGCTCTCCAGTAAAGCAATTTCATTCGATTTCAGCACCGTGGACAGCACTGGTCTGTATTTTGCCCTCCAGTAAAACCATTGCATTGGATTTCAGCACCTTGGACAGAACAGTTGTGTATTTTGCCCTCCATTAACACTATTTCATTGGATTTCAGCCCCTTGGACAGCACTGTTCTGTATTTCGCCCCCCAGTAAAGCCATTTCATTGGATGACAGCACTGTTCTGTATTTTGCCCTCCAGTAAAGCCATTTCATTAGATTTCAGCACCGTGGACAGCACTGTTCTGTATTTTGCCCTCCAGTAAAGCCATTCCATTGCATTTCAGCACCTTGGACAGCGGTTCCCCCCCTTCCTCCACAATGATTAATCCAGTCTATACTTAGGAATGGCATCCAGGATTGGAACTAAAGCGAAAGAGAAGCATTTGGCTGATGAATGGATCGTCACCCCCTCCTCCCTTCCCCTGGGGCTCCCAGCTGGCTTCATTTGCACATGATTTGTGATAACAATTCGAGGTGTTTAGAAGGCAATAGGTATGATTTATGGCGGATGCTGCAAAGGTTTCCTTTGTTCTAGGACAAAAGCAACACAGATGCATCTTCGTCTACACATGTGAGAGCGATCCATTCTGCGAGCGGTCAATGCGATGAGCACCTCACCTGAGTTATGAAACCTTTACATAATGATAACAGCTCTGCTGCTTCACATCCATCGACCCAGACACCGCGCAAGACCGGATCTGTTTAAAAGAACAATAATAAAAAAAAAGATCAGACTTTGAAGTCATTGGTAGAGTCATAAAACTGTAAAGTTGACATTTACCTGTATATATGTTTTATCCCTGGGAAGAAAACTTAATCTAGACTTAAATCCTCAAACTAAACTTTCATATAAACTTTAACCAGTTGCCCCCCGTGTAACACATACACTGTATTGTCAAAAGTATTGGGACATCTACCTTTATATGCACATGAACTTTAATTGTATCCCAGTCTTAGTCCGTAGGGTTCAGTATTGAGTTGGCTCCACCCTTTGCAGCTATAACAGTGTCAACTCTTCAGGAAAGGCCGTCCACAAGGTTTAGGAGGGTGTCTATGGGAATGTTTGACCATTCTTCCAGAAGAGCATTTGTGAGGTCAGGCACTATTGTTGAACGAGAAGGCCTGGCTCACAGTCTCCGCTCTAATTCATCCCAAACGTGTTCTATTTAGGTTGAATTGCCAACGAGTCAAGTTCCTCCACCACAAACACACACGTCTATGTCTTTGTAGACCTTGGTTTGTGCACTGGTGCTCAGTCATGATGGAACGGAAAGGGGCAATCCCCAAACTGTACCCTTTACTGGAACTAAGGAGCCAACACTTTGCTTGGGTGCTTCCGCCAAGCTACAGCTTCCTCCACTCTGGAACCAGGAACCAGGTATTATAGCTGACGATTTCACCCAAGAACTAGACAACACTGGGTTAGGTGCAAACTGGAACTGACGTTATTGTAAATTCACAAGGAATTTATACTACAAAACATCAGGTAAGAGCTTGATCACATTATCCTAATCAAAGCAAACTGTAAACAGCAATCTAATCATCAGTACATCTAATGAAAAGCTAATATAAACATAAACAGTTATCCAATTAACAACTAGTCACCTAGACGAGCCTAGACAGTTCGGCACCGGTCTCAAAGAAACACAAAGTACATAACACATGCTGTCTGTCAGGTGTTCGGCTTTCACTGGTGTAATCTGTCCACTACAAATGTCATCATAAGACAAAACTCATACGATCTTCCAACATTCTGAAAAAGTTGGAATTAATATATCCTTATAGATGTATTTCTGTCCCAAGTGGAGAAACTTCTCCAACTCAGTCTGCAGGAGGGCCACCGTATTTCCTCTGACCATTCCCCTGTATATACCTGTAATATTACACCTTTCCATCCAATCCAGAAGGGAAGCTTTATTGTCTTTGCTTAACCGGTTCCCGACCAGCGCACGACGATGTACGTCGACAGAATGGCACGGGCAGGCATATTGGCGTACATGTACGTCCAATCTTCAATGCCGCCCTGCCATCTGGAGCACGCCGCTGGCGGCGCGCTCCCGCGCTGGTTGGGACCCCCATGAGTCCGGTCGCGGGACCCGTGGACTCGATCGCCGCGGGCATACCCGCGATCGTCTCACGGGACGGCTGAATGGAGGAAATGCCGTGTAAACAGCATTTCTCCATTCTGCCTAGCAACTAGTGATGCTGATCTCTGCTCCATGTGATTGGAGCAGAGATCAGTGTTCACTAAATGAAAGCCCAACCCCCCCACAGTTAGTAACACACCCCTAGGAACACTTAACCCCTACACTGCCACCCACTGGTTAACCCCTTCACTGCCAGTGTCATTTACACAGGAATCACTGCATTTATATAGCAGTGATTACTGTATAAATGACAATGGTCCCAAAAATGTCCGATGGGTCCCCCACAATGTCGCAGTCACAATAAAAATCGCTGATCGCCGCCATTACTAGTAAAAAAAAAAATAATAAAAAATTATTAATAAAAATGCTATAAAACTATCCCTATTTTGTAAACGCTATAACTTTTGCGCAAACCAATCAATAATCGCTTATTGCGATTTTTTTTTAACCAAAAATATGTAGAAGAATACGTATCGGCCTAAACTGAGGGAAAAAAATGCTTTTTTTATATTTTTGGGAGATATTTATTATAACAAAAAGTAAAAAATAATGCGTTTTTTTCAAAATTGTTGCTCTATTTTTGTTTATAGCACAAAAAATAAAAACCGCAGGGGTGATCAAATACCCCCAAAAGAAAGCTCTATTTGTGGGAAAAAAAGGACGTCAATTTTGTTTGGGAGCCACATCGCACGACCGCGCAATTGTCAGTTAAAGCGACGCAGTGCCGAATCGCAAAAAGTGGTCTGGTCTTTGACCAGCAAAATGGTCCGGTCTGAAAGAGGTTAAAGAACTAATCCAAGCCTCGCTCTCAGCATTTATCACATTGTTGTCCATCATTAGAGAATGATCCGCTCTCTCCATGGGATCAGAGGCTGAACTGAGCTCTTTTCCATTCTCTGACCCAGAGAAGCAGGCAAAATCCATGGTCTCCTCCATGAGCCATAATCAGTGGGTCGATAGCTTGCCTCTAGCCCCCTCCAAAAGCCCCCGTTCTGGTTGGGTTTGTCACAGTGGACAAGGCAACAAATAGGGGGTGCTGCTCAAGGCTCCAGCCGGGTCCTGAAAGTGTTGAGCGTAACACGTTGGGGGTATGGCTTGGCTTGGCTGGAGCCTCCAGGTCGTTCCTTGGTTCCCTACCCTGCTCCCTAAGCTTTAACCCATTTGACCTCTGAGGACCACCAACGCAAAAATACTACATGACCGTGTTGAGGAAATTAGAATGTAAGCTGTTCTGGAGCAGCAACCGTTGATTCCACACTTTCCGTAAACCACTAAATGAGATGTCCTTATAAACATAAGCAATAAATAAATATAAGCACAAATAAAACTTCCGATGATTAAAGAAAAATGTAAATACATTTAAGTGGCGTTAAATGGCAATCTGGCATGCCAGCGGAAAAGAAGGATTAACTACTTTGCCCTGCTTGAAAATAGCTGTCAAAGAGTAATTGACTTCTAATGCATCATAACTGTGTGTTTTCAGCTGGACTAGCCTCCACTTATATATTTATTTCCCCCCTCCGCGCGGTATAGGTTTATAATATCCAGCGATCACCCCAAATGGTGGCAAAGGCACGGTCCATTTACCGATAATTTGGCCCTTTCCGTTGCCTAGCAACCTCACTTTTGCAAGCATTTATAAATCAGCGATAATTTTAGGGCAGGAGGCAGTTTGTGGCTCCGAGACGAGAAAGTAAAAGCATTGGAGGTCCTCGGGGAGGAAGGCGTCATCCAAAATCTAGAGGCTTTTTTTTATTTTTATTTTTTGGAGCTGAGAACTTGATTGATGCCCACTCAATGTCACCAGAAAGCCGCGGAGTGTTATAATATGAAATCACTTCACTAGGCAGTTACTGTCACGACGACAGGAATCCTTCTGTCAGTTGGATGCAAAAAATGATTTGAGTCGTTCGGAAAGGTGACACGTGGCAAGTCGGAAGACCTCATCGCTTCTGACAGCCAGAGACGCCGAAGTGTGTTTGAAGTCTTATCCCAATGAGACCGGGAGGCCTCTATGCTACAAACCTGTGCCATTATTAGTGTCCTACAAAGACCCTTTCAGGGGACGGATACACGAATATGATGCCGTGGCAAACATAAAAAAAAAACAAAAAAACCTTTTAGAAGATGTAAAAAAAATCCAATATTTTTAGACAGAAGATAGACAACTACCCCATGTCCAATCATACATCCTTTATTATCAGAAAAAAAACGAATTCTGTATGTAATGTAGTGATTAAACCATTGCCAGCTATAAATAATAAGGGTGCCACATCCTGGAATCTATCAGAAAATGGAAAAATATTTGAGGAATATGGATTTAATTGGTGCCACCATAGACATCATACACATCATTTCTGTTAAAAAAAATGTTTTATTACAAAAAATACTTTAAAATAAATCCAGGCAAAAAAAGAAAACAAAGGGCAAAAAACCCTTAAAGCGGAGCTCCGCTGATTGTAATTTTTTTTAAAGTCAGAAGCTACAAGTACAGCAGCTGCTGACTTTTAAAATAAGGACGCTTACATGACCAGGGCGTCCGCGATGTCGGCACCCAAAGCCGATCTGTCCCTCAGCTCTCGGGTGCTGCCGCAACTCACGCAACTCGCGCTGCACGTTCCCACCGGTTCCTCTGCTCTTCTGGGACCTGTGTGCTTACCAGAAGACTCTGCTAGTAGAGACACACCCTCCTCCTCTGGTAGTAGAGACACACACTCCTCCTCTGCTAGTAGAGACACACCCTCCTCCTCTGCTAGTAGAGACACACACTCCTCCTCTGCTAGTAGAGACACGCCCTCCTCCTCTGCTAGTAGAGACACGCCCTCCTCCTCTGCTAGTAGAGACACACACTCCTCCTCTGCTAGTAGAGACACACACTCCTCCCCTGCTAGTAGAGACACGCCCTCTTCCTCTGCTAGTAGAGACACACACTCCTCCTCTGCTAGTAGAGACACACACTCCTCCTCTGCTAGTAGAGACATGCCCTCCTACTATGCTAGTAGAGACACTCCCTCCTCCTCTGTTAGTAGAGACACACCCTCCTCCCCTGATAGTAGAGACACACCCTCCTCCTATGCTAGTAGAAACACTCCCTTCTCCTCTGTTAGTAAAGACATTCCCTCCTCCTCTGCTGGTAGAGACACACCCTCCTCCTCTGCTAGTAGAGACACGTCCTCCTCCTTTGCTAGTAGAGACACTCCCTCCTCCCCTGCTAGTAGAGGCACACCCCCCTCTTCTGCTAGTAAAGACACTCCCTCATCCTCTGTTAGTAGAGACACACCCTCCTCCTCTACTAGTATATACACACCCTCCTCCAATGCTAGTAGAGACAAACCCTCCTCCTCTGCTAGTAGAGACATGCCCTCCTCCTCTGCTAGTAGAGACACACCCTCCTCCTCTGCTAGTAGAGTCACACCCTCCTCCTCTGCTAGTAGAGACACACCCTCCTCCTCTGCTAGTAGAGTCACACCCTCCTCCTCTGCTAGTAGAGACACACCCTCCTCCCCTGCTAGTAGAGTCACACCCTCCTCCTCTGCTAGTAGAGACACACCCTCCTCCTCTGCTAGTAGAGACACACCCTCCACCTCTGCTAGTAGAGTCACGCCCTCCTCCTCTGCTAGTAGAGACACACCCTCCTCCTCTGCTAGTAGAGACACACCCTCCTCCTCTGCTAGTAGAGACAAACCCTCCTCCTCTGCTAGTAGAGACATGCCCCCCTCCCCTGCTAGTAGAGACACACCCTCCTCCTCTGCTAGTAGAGTCACACCCTCCTCCTCTGCTAGTAGAGTCACACCCTCCTCCTCTGCTAGTAGAGACACACCCTCCTCCTCTGCTAGTAGAGACACACCCTCCTCCTCTGCTAGTAGAGACACACCCTCCTCCTCTGCTAGTAGAGTCACACCCTCCTCCTCTGCTAGTAGAGACACACCCTCCTCCTCTGCTAGTAGAGACACGCCCTCTTCCTCTGCTAGTAGAGATACACCCTCCTCCTCTACCAGTATAGACACACCCTCCTCCTCTGCTAGTAGAGACACACCCTCCTCCTCTGCTAGTAGAGACACGCCCTCTTCCTCTGCTAGTAGAGATACACCCTCCTCCTCTACCAGTACAGACACACCCTCCTCCTCTGCTAGTAGAGTTACACCCTCCTCCTCTGCTAGTAGAGACACACCCTCCTCCTCTGCTAGTAGAGTCACACCCTCCTCTTCTGCTAGTAGATACACACCCTCCTCCTCTGCTAGTAGAGACACACCCTCCTCCTCTGCTAGTAGAGACACATCCTCCTTCCCTGCTAGTAGAGGCATGCCCTCCTCTTCTGCTAGTAGAGACACGCCCTCCTCCTCTGCTAGTAGAGTCACACCCTCCACCTCTGCTAGTAGAGACACCCCCTCCTCTTCTGCTAGTAGAGACACACCCTCCTCCTCTGCTTGTAGAGACATTCCCTCCTCTTCTGCTAGTAGAGACACGCCCTCCTCCTCTGCTAGTAGAGTCACACCCTCCTCTTCTGCTAGTAGATACACACCCTTCTCCTCTGCTAGTAGAGACATTCCCTCCTCCTCTGCTAGTAGAGACACACCCTCCTCCTCTGCTAGTAGAGTCACACCCTCCTCCTCTGCTAGTAGAGACATTCCCTCCTCTTCTGCTAGTAGAGTCACACCCTCCTCCTCTGCTAGTAGAGACACACCCTCCTCCTCTGCTAGTAGAGTCACACCCTCCTCCTCTGCTAGTAGAGACACACCCTCCTCCTCTGCTAGTAGAGACACACCCTCCTCCTCTGCTAGTAGAGTCACACCCTCCTCCTCTGCTAGTAGAGACACACCCTCCTCCTCTGCTAGTAGAGACACGCCCTCTTCCTCTGCTAGTAGAGATACACCCTCCTCCTCTACCAGTATAGACACACCCTCCTCCTCTGCTAGTAGAGACACACCCTCCTCCTCTGCTGGTAGAGACACGCCCTCTTCCTCTGCTAGTAGAGATACACCCTCCTCCTCTACCAGTATAAACACACCCTCCTCCTCTGCTAGTAGAGTTACACCCTCCTCCTCTGCTAGTAGAGACACACCCTCCTCCTCTGCTAGTAGAGTCACGCCCTCCTCTTCTGCTAGTAGATACACACCCTCCTCCTCTGCTAGTAGAGACACACCCTCCTCCTCTGCTAGTAGAGACACATCCTCCTTCCCTGCTAGTAGAGGCATGCCCTCCTCTTCTGCTAGTAGAGACACGCCCTCCTCCTCTGCTAGTAGAGTCACACCCTCCACCTCTGCTAGTAGAGACACCCCCTCCTCTTCTGCTAGTAGAGACACACCCTCCTCCTCTGCTTGTAGAGACATTCCCTCCTCTTCTGCTAGTAGAGACACGCCCTCCTCCTCTGCTAGTAGAGTCACACCCTCCTCTTCTGCTAGTAGATACACACCCTTCTCCTCTGCTAGTAGAGACACACCCTCCTCCTCTGCTAGTAGAGACACACCCTCCTCCTCTGCTAGTAGAGTCACACCCTCCTCCTCTGCTAGTAGAGACACACCCTCCTCTTCTGCTAGTAGAGACACGCCCTCCTCCTCTGCTAGTAGAGTCACACCCTCCTCTTCTGCTAGTAGATACACACCCTTCTCCTCTGCTAGTAGAGACACACCCTCCTCCTCTGCTAGTAGAGACACACCCTCCTCCTCTGCTAGTAGAGTCACACCCTCCTCCTCTGCTAGTAGAGACATTCCCTCCTCTTCTGCTAGTAGAGACACACCCTCCTCCTCTTCTGCTAGTAGAGTCACACCCTCCTCCTCTGCTAGTAGAGTCACACCCTCCTCCTCTGCTAGTAGAGACACACCCTCCTCCTCTGCTAGTAGAGACACACCCTCCTCCTCTTCTGCTAGTAGAGTCACACCCTCCTCCTCTTCTGCTAGTAGAGTTACACCCTCCTCCTCTTCTGCTAGTAGAGTCACACCCTCCTCCTCTTCTGCTAGTAGAGTCACACCCTCCTCCTTTTCCTTATTAGAAAGCCCAGCGACATATTACTAACCATGTCGTGTATTCACCCTATAGTAAATATTTATTCGCAAAATAAAATATAAATATAATATCTATATAAATAATGTAATAATTATACAAGGTCTACTGAACATATTATGAGAAAAAGCATGGGCAGGGGTCAGCCCCAGTCAGAAGGTATTGCTATATAATTGGTAGATCCTCAAGCAGCAAGTTAATTGCCCCTCTAAGCCCCACATTGCACAATTAGGCTGTATTCATACCACTTCCATCACATTTAGAACCATAAGACTGCTATCACTATCACCGCTATTACAGTCCATTTACAAATCAATACTTCCACATTTCTACTCCCTACAGCGCCCTTAAAAATGGCTTGTGCCACATTTAATACATTTTAAAAAAATCGAAGGAAAAAAAAAAAAGGTATGGAGAGTATAGAATTTGAAGTACGTAATGTAGAAGAAAGACACCAACTGTTTAAAGGAGAAGTACGGGGAAAGCTCACTTGGCTGTACTTCTCCTGGGGAACACAGGGGTGCAGTTCATTCTACACTCCTGTGATCTCTTATCAGCAGACACAAATACATTTGCTGAATATCTAAACAATATACACCAAGGACCAAGGAGAATGGGATTTTGTTTAAAAACCCCATTCTCTTTGGTCCTTACCAGCAGACAGCGGGCTGAAGTGTGCTGTCGGCTGACGTCCCGGCTGATGTCACAGATCCTTCCCGAGCCTGGACCGGCACCCGACTCCTCCGCCTTCCCGATGCAGCATTGGACCAATTCGGAATCCATCTAGGTAAGTATAATTCCAACAAAAAAGGAAATCCCATCCTTCTCTTTTAACTCCTTAAACCAAATCGAAAAAAATATTTACCTTTACTGACCGGAGTAAGTGTCTATGTGAAACACAGACTACTGTTTGCAGGGACCCCGAGATCTGCACAAGCAGCCAGCAGGTCAGGCACCAGGGATCTAGAATGTAAATGTCTTCAAATCCTGCTGTGTCCAGGCAGAGAAATGCTCCCGGATTGATCACTCGTAGCAGTCGGTCACATTATACTGAACTTGTTCTGTATAACGTGAAGATGTTTCGTAGCTTATCAAAGACACTTCTTTAGCTCTAATGAATGATAGGAAGATACCACAGATACCTTAATCCAATCTCCATGGAATGTGTCAATGCAAATGTTGGTTGTCTTTTACAGCACTCACAGTGTTCCTTCCAGGTCTTCCAGGATTTCCAGGATTCCTAAGGTCTCCAATACTCACAGGTTCACTCTCGGGTCTACCAGGATCTCCAGGACTTCTAGAACTTCCAGTACTTACAGGGTCTTTGCCGGGTCTTCTAGGATTTCCAGGATTCCTAGGGTCTCCAATACTTACAGGTTCACTCTCGGGTCTACCAGGATCTCCAGGACTTCTAGAACTTCCAGTACTTACAGGGTCTTTGCCGGGTCTTCTAGGATTTCCAGGATTCCTAGGGCCTGCAATACACACAGGTTCCCTGCCAGGTCTACCAGAATTTTCAGGACTTCTGGAACCTTCAGTACTTGCAGGTTCCTTGTCGAGTCTTCCAAAATTTCCAGGATTCCTAGGGATTCCAGTATTTCATAGGTTCCCTGCTGGGTCTTGTAGGATTTCCAGGACTTCTAGGACCTCCGGTGCTTACAGGTTCCCGTATGGGTCTTCAAGGATTTCAAGGATTCTGAGGACGTCCACTATTCACGAGATTACTGCTGGGTCTGCTAGGATTTCCAGGAATCCTAGGACCTCTGCTTCCTCCGAGACTTCCAAAGTTTCCTGAAACGATGATGAGCTTGTCCTCGGACCAGAAGGATAATTAGGAAAAAGCATTTGAAGTGGCTGGTGCTGTCCTGACTACTTTCTGCCAGCTGCCTTGACCTTTGCCTACTCTCTGCCTGGACCTGACTACTCTCTTGTCTACTGACTGCATCCACCCTTGTCTAACCTAACCACTGCATGGGAGCCTTTTGATTCCAGCCACACCCTTTGGTGGTGCAATCCTGAGGGCCATGACCTAATGCCATTTATATAGCAAAGAAAACCAGGACCAACTGGGTTTCTGGCCCAGCTCCACCATCAAGAGCTCAGGGGAAAACCAACTGCCACTTGGACTCAATGCCTTGGGTGAACCCATGTCACTTGCCAGGGGGCACCACAGCATTGTCTAAGAAAAGTATGGGAGATGTGAAAGATGTGGAACCACCCTATTCTTGTTCACCCATCCTTGGTGTTATAAAAACTTTAAAAAAATCCTTTGATTTATGTGGCTGATGGTTTGAATTGTTATCAAATGACTGGGGTAAAATGGCATTATATATGAAAAAAAAGATGGTGTTGAAGGCCCACACACCTTGGTTAAAGAATGGTTGTTCCAATATACACACGATCAACCAATCCTGTGGAAAAGTCCGGTGGACTCGAGTCCCCCTGTGTGTGGGCTCCGGCAGACTTTTTTTACCCAAACGTCCGGCGGACTTAGAAAGTAGTTTTGCATCAAAATTTGTCCGGCGGACTCGCAGTCCGGTGGACAATACGGCCATGTGTGTGCTAGTCCGCCGTACTTTTGAAATGAACTGACTTTTCCCGCACTGAGAAAAGTCTGTTCATGTTGAGCGCGGCTCCAGGTAGCCGGGACTAGCGAAGGAAGCGTCGCTGGCCCCGTCACCTGGTATGGAGTTAAAGGGGAAGCCCTACACTGAAAAAACGGCGTGGGGGTCCCCCCCTAGGTCCATATCAGACCCTTATCCGAGCACGCTACACGGCCGGTCAGGAAAGGGGGTGGCCACAATGACAGGGACGCGGCGTGCGGCCACTTATATAGGGACATCCCTATATAAATCCCTATATAAGTCGCCGTACGCCGCGTCCCTGTCATTGTGGCCAGAGGCAGCGATGAGTCAACAGCTCAAGAAGAGAAGAACAGAAGGCAGCGAAGACAGTGGCGACAGCGGCAATAGAAGACCGGGCCACCGCTTGTAAAAGAGCTAGAAGAAGGCGCGGAGGCCCGGCAAGAAGAACTGAAGAGGGGGACAAGACCCCTGAAGTTGGAAGAAGACCCCGGGCGGCGACGAAGAAGAAAGCCGGGCTCCTCCGCTAGTTAAAGAGCTAGTAAAAGAGCAGAAGATAGCGGAGGAGTCCGGCGAGAAGACCCCCCCCAAGACGGAAGAAGACCCCCGGAGCTGTTCAATAAATTATTTGTAACCCCTGTGTGTTGTGTTTTATTTACATTTTTTTTTCACAGGTGAATGGGTAGGGGTTCATTGTACCCCATACTCATTCACATAGGTTGGGGAGCCGGGATCCGGGGGCCCCCTTATTAAAGGGGGCTCCTGGATTCCGATAAGCCCCCCGCCCGCAGACCCCGACAACCAACGGCCAGGGTTGTTGGGAAGAGGCCCTTGTCCTCATCAAGGTGCTTTGGGGTGGGGGGGGGGCTGCCCCAAAGCACCCCCCCATGTTGAGGGCATACGGCCTGGTATGGACCTAGGGGGGGCAGCGACATTGACTTCCTTCGCTAGTCTCAGCTACCTGGAGCCGCGTTCAAAATGAACGGACTTTCCTCGGTGTGTGGACAAGTCCGTTCATTTCAAAAGTACGGAGGATAGTCCGGCGGACTGAGTCCACTGCAAAAGTCCCGTGTGTGGGCAGGTCCGCTCGTTCGGACAGTCGGGCGGGCAGTCTGGCGGACAAACCGCCGGATAGTCTGATCGTGTGTACGTGGCATTAGATGACCTCTTTTGCTCTATTTGGATGTAGATGGGCTCTTGTGAACCATCTGTCCAAAATGTGATCTTTACTGTTCTCAAAGGAATGCTCCTTTTCCTTGAGGCCCCATAGACACTATCAGTTTTTCTGCTGGGTTTTTCCTTCAGATTTACGAAAACCATATAATTTGAGGTCAAATCTTAGGAGTTTCAATTTGTATGCAATCAGGCAGGCCCTTCTACTACATAGTTTTGGTAAATCTGAAGGAAAAACTCAGCAGAAATACCGATCGTGTGTATGGGGCTTAAGGGATTGTAAGAACTGCTGAGAATTTGCCCTCCTACGTTGGGGGGTTGTCTAGCCTCCCCAATGTGCAGGTCAACACATCACTCATTATATTGCACTGCATGTACCAAGTTATTCTACCAGGATACTCACCACTATGACATGGATAAAAAAAATACAAAAATCCTTCACTGACATCCCCGGATTCTATTGCTTTTATTTTATTATAAATTTGCTTCTTAGTTGTTCTGCATGCAGATGTGTCTCCGGGATACACAGGTTTTTTAGCCGCATTTCCAACTTCTTGACATCGCAGATCTTTCAGAAACAAAATAAAACAAATCACAGCTCCGGCAGTACATTAAACATCCTCTAAATATTGTGTGACCCGACACTTTTCACTGCAGAGATAATGAAATCTTTCCCAGCATGAAAACAGCCGAGCAAAAACATGCAGAAAAGTCATTTTTTACTGGTTGTTTTTGCGACCTTTCCACATCTACCCAAATGTGTCTGAGAGATAAAAGAAAGAGGCTTACCGAAGCAAATGTCTGAAAGTCATAAAGTGCCTTCAGATGTCTTTAATGTCTCAAGGAGGAAGCGCTCTTAGGCTGCATTCACACCTAGGTGTATTGAGAATGCGTTTCGTACGTGTTCTCATGCTATCTGCATTTATTGAAATCGGGCTGCCCTGCATGCAACAAACGATTTAGGCTGGGTTCACACATGTGCGGCCGCGGGTACGTGCCTTGGGTCCGGTGCATATCTGTTCACCGGTTCAGGTGAGATTCAGGTCCGAATTTTTGCCGGAATTCGCACCTAAACCGGACACAAAGGCGCACCGGACCCTTTTTCAATCCGGACCGTGGCCGCCCCTGACATGTGTGAACCAACTCCATTGAGAGCCGGGCACACTTGCCTGTCATGCCAATTGGATGCGGAGAAAACCCTCATCCAATTTGCATATGTGTGAGCCCAGCCTTAAAGCAGAAAAAAAAACATGCAGCTGCCTGCCGTGTTTGGGGTGCCATTAACAATGAATGCATGATTGCTCATGCGTTTACTAAATGCTCATTTGTGAACGGGGCCTTAAGGCTCATTTTAGACATGTAGCCAGGGAGGTTAAAAAACATGCGGCTAAGCCTCCCTCTCCCAACCACCATCTATGCTGCCGCTCAGGACCATCGTTATAGCACCCCCCCCCCCCAAATTCCACCACTATGCTGCCACTTAGGGCCATGGTTTTAGCGACCACTCCAACTGCCACCTATGCAGCCACTCAGGGCCATGGTTTTAGCACCCCCCCCTCAACTTCCACCTATGCTGCCACTTAGGGCCACTGTTTTAGCCAATCCCCAACTGCCACTTGTGCTGTCATGCAGGGGTATGGTTTTAGTGCCCCCCCCATATTCTACTTATGCTGCCACCCAGGGTCATGGTTTTAGTGCCCCCCCCCCAACTTCCACTTATGCTGTCACTTAGGGCCATGGTTTTAGTGCCCCCCCTAACTGCCACTTATCTTGTCACTCAGAGCCATAGCTTTAGTGTCCCCTCCCCCACATTCTATCTATGCTGCCACTCAGGGCCACAGTTTTAGTGCCCCCTCCCCCGACTTCCACCTATGCTGCCACTCTAGGCCACTGTTTTAGCCAATCCCCAACTGCCACTTATGCTGTCACTCAGGGGCATGGTTTTATTGTCCCCCCAACTTCCACTTATGCTGCCACTTAGGGCCATGGTTTTAGTGCTCCCCCCAACTGCCACTTATGTTGTCAATCAGGGCCATCGTTTTAGTGTCCCCGTCCCCAGATTCTATCTATGCTGCCACTCAGGGCCACAGTTTTAGTGCCCCCTCCCCCGACTTCCACCTATGCTGTCACTCTAGGCCACTGTTTTAGCCAATCCCCAACTGCCACTTATGCTGTCACTCAGGGGCATGGTTTTAGCGCCCCCCCAACTGCCACTTATGCTGTCACTCAGGGGCATGGTTTTATTGCCCCCCCAAACTGCCACTTATGTTGTCACTCAAGGCAATAGTTTTAGTGTCCCCGCCCCCAGATTCCATCTATACTGCCACTCAGGGCCACAGTTTTAGTGCCCCCTCCCCCAACTTCCACTTATGCTGCCACTCAGGGCCATTGTTTTAGTTTCTCCCCCGACTTCCACCTATGCTGCCACTCAGGGCCACTGTTTTAGTGCCCCCCCCCACAACTGCCCCTTATGCTGTCACTCAGGGCCATGGTTTTAGTGCCCCCTCCCCCAGCTTCCACCTATACTGACACTCAGAGCTGTACACATGCCGTGGCTTTTGACTATTTTCTTTGCAGCCATGGCCAAAATTATTCCCCCTGCCACGTCCAACAGTCCCATTGCCAAACACAATCCCTTCAAGTGAGTAGCGCCAAGCTGCAACCACCCTGCAGCCTGCACAGCTCAAAGGGAAGAGGAGGTTGGGTGACGAAACGCATCAGTGGCGTGACGTCATCACGCACAGGTGAAACAGGAAGCTGACAGCTATTTTGGTTTCTTTGAGTTGAAATTGCCGGAGGAGATTTAGTGGCTTAATTTAAAGGGCCAGGCACATTTAGACCTTACTTTACAGTGGGCCAAACATAGAGCTAAGCAGTTGGCTTGGATGGTGGCGGGAACGCAGGACTGGTGACAAGGATTGGCGCAGAAACGCTGTGATATGAGCAGGGGCGGACTGACAACTCATGGGGCCCCTGGGCAATGGGAGATTATGGGGCCCCCAGGCAATCAGAGATTATGGGGCCACACAGTATATACAAACACAGTATACAATCACACAGTATACACATACATGTACACACAGTATACACAGACATGTTTCTATTGGCTGAGAAGGTACTGGAGAGGCGGGGCAGCTATAATCTCAGGATTTTTAGACCAAAAGGATGTCGGTAAGGGACATTTCAGAAACAGATGTAAAAAAAAAAACAACAGATTTTTACATACTGTCCCTGGTTTTACTGAGGCTGGCAACCCTGATGGGGCCCCCTAGTGGCCCGGGGGCCCTTGGGCAGTGCCCGAGTGGGCGATTGGTCAGTCCGCCCCTGGATATGAGATAAATAAGTACAACGAAGATAATTGTTTTGTATTTTTATTGATATAGCAAAAAACACAGAACTACAGTACATGTATAACTTGTTTCATCCCCTGCGTGTATAAAACGCACACACGTAAAGCTTATATTGTTCTGCGGCTGCGCTGCACTACTCCTTATTGTAAAACCGCATGTAAACTCGCTCTTAGGATTTGATAAATTCCACGTCTGTGACCCCGAGTTGCTCTATAGAAAAGAGCACAAGCCACAATCAGCGGCGCGCTGGATATTATTTATACCGTGTATTCTCTTTGGTCTCAGAAAACAGCCAATAAATAAATAATCGCCGCGCTGTCACCGCACGTTACCGTCACTCAGCCTGCGCCAAATGTAGGTCTGTCACTTTGGAGGAATGGGACTTCCTGTCACTGGCTGGTTGTCGTTCAGCAATATTGTTTGACAAGCTGAGATAATTCCGTCTACGTGCAAAAATAAAGAAATAACATAAAACCAAAATAACACGTCCATTTTTATCCCGATTCTTGTTAGAGTCTCGTGTGATGACAGATAAATAATGAACACCGAAATTAAATCTGCATTTCACTCCCCCCCCCCCCCCCCCACATCAACATGCCGATTACATTTAAATAAAATCTTTTTGTTTTTAATACTTTCCCTATTTAAGTCAGACAATGAGAGGTAATGTGAGAAGGGTTGAGGTAGTGTCATTGGTATGTACAACACAGAAAAAAAAACGCTTTGCCCACCAAACTTGCCGACCGCTGCACACCGATATACATCGGCGCAATGGCACAGCTGGGCAAATGGGCATACCTGTATGTCCCCTTTAAGACACATCATTATGGGCGCACGCCCGCCGCGTACTCCGCAACCGGCGGGTCCCGCGGACTCGATGTCCGCCGGTGTCCCGCCATAGTGCCACGGAGCGGCAGAACGGGGAGACGCCTATGTAAACAAGGCATTTCCCTGTTCTGCCTTGTGACATGACAGAGATCTACTGCTCCCTGTCATCGGGAGCAGTGATCGCTGTCATGTCAGTGGTAGCCCACCCCCCCCTCCACCATTAGCCCTTGTACACATGGTCGGAGAATCTGTCGGAATGTGTCCTATCGGACCGTGTCGTCAGATAATCCGACTGTGTGTGGTATGCATCGGACTGATTCCGTCCGAATCTCCGTCCGACCCAATTTTCCAACATGTTGGAAATATTTCCCGACCAACTGGGCCGGACGGACCTAATCCGATCATGTGTAGAGCATTTTCATCGGACCAAGTGCCACGCATGCTCAGATCAAATTCCTACATCAAAGCTATTGGCTACTAGCCTGAATGTAGTCCCATCGTAACGAAATTACGTCATCACGTTCTGAAAGATCGGATTTTTCACCGTCGGACTAAATCCGACGGGCAAAATCTGTCAGATTTGGTTGGCAAAATCTCCGACCGTGTGTACGTGAGCTTAGAATCACTCCCTAGGACACACTTAACCCCTTGATCACCCCCTAGTGTTTAACCCCTTCCCTGCCAGTGTCATTTACACAACAATCAGTGCATTTTTATAGCACTGATTGCTGTATAAATGACAATGGTCCCAAAATAAAGTTAAAAGTGTCCGATGTGTCTCCCATAATGTTGCAGTCATGATAAAAATCGCAGATCGCCACCATTACTAATAAAAAAAAAATGCCATAAATTTATCCCCTATTTTGTAGACGCTATAACTTTTGCGCAAACCAATCAATATACGCTTATTGCGTTTTTTTTTTTTTACCAAAAATATGTAGAAGAATACGTATCGGCCTAAATTGAGAAAGAAATTAGTTTTTCTATATCTTTTTTGGGGATATTAATTGTAATAAAAAGTAAAAAATATTGCTTTTTTTTCAGAATTTTCACACTTTTTTTGTTTATAGAGCAAAAAATAAAAACCGCAGAGGTGATCAAATACCAGCAAAAGAAATCTCTATTTGTGAGAAAAAAAAAATGACATTAATTTTGTTTGGGCGCAACGTCGCACGACCGCACAATTGTCAGGTGAAGCGACGCAGTGCCGAATCGCAAAAAATGCTCTGGTCAGCAAGGTGGTAAATCCTTCCGGGGCTGAAGTGGTTAAAGAGTCACACCTCAGACAGTAAATGTAAAATTATGATTTTTTGTTTATTATCATACATTTAAAAACATATGTACCCCAATAATAAAGAAGACATAAATGATGAATATGAATGGTGCTGCATAGAGTTCATATGAAAAAAAAATTAGATATGCGGGACCTGAAGGCACCATACAGATACCCCAATCGATCTAGAGCTTCTGCACGAATGATCTCTACGCGTTTCGCAGGGTAATTCTCGCTTCCTCAGGAGGGGCGCAGGTAGGTATCTGGAGATAAAAATTCATCAATGAATGATAATAATAAACAAACAAAAAAAAAAAAAAGGGAGGAAGGGGTAGTAGGGGGAAGGGGAAAGGGCAGGAGGAGAACCATGTATGTATGAGTAGATCTCAATTGCTGTAACTTACAGGTAGTGCCAAATGCTGGTCAACTGTTGGCGGAAAGGTAATCCGGTTGGATAAAGAAGGCAAGCTTATGTGTAGCAATATCTATGGTATCATACAGAGGGTCTCCCCTGGGCGTGTCCAGAAGTCAACTCCTTTTCCCTGTGGGAGCTGTGAAGCGGCGGGGAGATAACAACGTGGTGTGTTCACAGATCTGAAATAACAACCCCCCCCCCCCCCCCCCCCCCAAGGAGGGGATCATTGCAGAAGACTGGCACCAATGCTGGCATTTATAGCTGAAATGGGCACTGATCCTGGGGGGGGGGGGGAGGGGGTTGTTATTTTCTGGGGAGTTCTATTTTTTCATATCATATTGTTATGCCCCATACACACGGTCGGACATTCCGACCACAAAATCCGTCCGATTTTTTCCGACGGATTTTGGCCCGAAACTTGTGTTGCATTCACACGACCGCATACACAAAGTTGTCAGAAAATCCGATCGTTTCGGAACGAGGTGACGTACAAAACGTACAACGACGGGACTACGTAGAGGCCAGTAGCCAATAGCTTTTTTTTCGTCTCCAAATTTTTTCTGAGCGTGCGCGCCACTTTGTGTTTTGCGTCGGAATTCTCTACGCGCCATCGGATTTTCTTGTCGGAAAATTTTAGGTCCAGCTCTCAAACTTTTTCCGTCGGAAATTTTCGACGGAAAAAGTCCCGATGGAGCCCCCACACGCGATCGGATTTTCCGACAACCTAATCCGATCGGACTTTTTCCGTCGGAAATTTTCCGAGAGCGTGTGGATGGGGCATTAGTTAAATTTGCTAGTTGCTTTATAGTTGTTAAGGGGACTGGTGTTGCCATTATATGCAGTGTTACATGAGAAAATGACACCGTGTCTTACCGCACAAGGTGACGCCAACCCTAGTGACGCCACTGGGTAAATGAATGAGTGAAGGTGCAAAAAATGGTGGTGGTGGTGGTGGTGCGGCCCCAGTGAACAAACACAACACCAAA
The DNA here is from genome assembly GCF_037356315.1 of Lithobates pipiens. Classification (NCBI taxonomy): domain Eukaryota; kingdom Metazoa; phylum Chordata; class Amphibia; order Anura; family Ranidae; genus Lithobates; species Lithobates pipiens. Next base: position 12,322,045 of record NW_027507786.1, read on the forward strand.
CATGCGGTGAAACCCTGAGCGCCCAATAGACACAAACAGTGAACACTAATTATAAAGTGAAAAGGTTCAGCATCAATGTCATTCACACTGTAATTCCTAAGGGTGCCACCTCATCCCTTTAAACCTGAACACATATGAATTACTCGGGTTCTGAGGCTAATTTAATGTAGATAAGGCACCAAGTGAGTTTAATTACCACTCTAATCATCCACAGAACCCGTGTAATTATTACGTGTTTGGGTTTAAAGGGATGAGGTGGCAACTCTCGTCATTCCCCTTTCCATTTGAACTCTTCATTATACACTGGGGCTACTCACCATTTTTGCACCTTCACTCATTAATTTACCTGATTAATGTCTAGATAGCATTTCTATGCCAACTCATTTTATATAGCGAGGGCTAATTGTAGCCACACCCGTCCGCTATCATGTACATATATGTTTTGCCACGCTTTGCACTTTTATGAATGAACTGGTATGTTGGATTAATGGAATACTACTACCACATACAGTATCTCAATAAAAAGTGAGTACACCCCTCACATTTTTTTGTAAAATATTTTCTTCTATCTTTTCATGTGACAACACTGAAGAAATGACACTTGTCTACAATGTAAAGTAGTGAGTGTACAGCTTGTATAACAGTGTAAATTTGCTGTCCCCTCAAAATAACTCAACACACAGCCATTAATGTCTAAACCACTGGCAAGAAAAGTGAGAACACCCCCTAAGTGAAAATGTCCAAATTGGGCCCAATCAGCCATTTTCCCTCCCCAGTGTCATGTGACTCGTTAGTGTTACAAGGTCTCAGGTGTGAATGGGGAGCAGGTGTGTTAAAATTTGATGTTATCGCTCTCACTCTCTCATACTGGTCACTGGAAGTTCAACATGGCACCTCATGGCAAAGAACTCCTCTGAGGATCTGACAAAAAAAAGAATTGTTGCTCTACATAAAGATGGCCTAGGCTATAAGAAGATTGCCAAGACCCTGAAACTGAGCTGCAGCACGGTGGCCAAGACCATACAGCGGTATAACAGGACAGGTTCCACTCAGAACAGGCCTCGCCATGGTCCACCAAAGAAGTTGAGTGCACGTGTTCAGCGTCATATCCAGAGGTTGTCTTTGGGAAATAGATGTATGAGTGCTGCCAGCATTGCTGCAGAGGTTGTAGGGGTGGGGAGGTCAGCCTGTCTGTGCTCAGACCATACGCCGCACACTGCATCAAATTGGTCTGCATGGCTGTCGTCCCAGAAGGAAGCCTCTTCTAAAGATGATGGACAAGAAAGACCGCAAACTGTTTACTGAAGACAAGCAGACTAAGGAGATGGATTACTGGAAGCATGTCCTGTGGTCTGATGAGAACAAGATAAAGGTATTTGGTGTCAGATGGTGGCAAGCGTGTGTGGGGGCAACCAGGTGAGGAGGACAAAGACAGTCAAGCATGGTGGGGGGAGTGTCATGGTCTGGGGCTGCATGAGTGCTGCTGGCACTGGGGGGCTACAGATCATTGAGGAACCATGAATGCCAACATGTACTGTGACATACTGAAGCAGAGCATGACCCCCTCCCTTCAGAGACTGGGCCGCAGGGCAGTATTCCAACATGATAACCACCCCAAACACACCTCCAAGATGACCACTGCCTTGCTAAAGAAGCTGAGGGTAAAGGTGATGGACTGGCCAAGCATGTCTCCAGACCTAAACCCTATTGATCATCTGTGGGGCATCCTCAAACGGAAGGTGGAGGAGCGCAAGGTCTCCAACATCCACCAGCTCCGTGATGTCATCATGGAGGAGGGGAAGAGGACTCCAGTGCCAACCTGTGAAGCTCTGGTGACCTCCATGCCCAAGAGGGTGAAGGCAGCGCTGGAAAATAATGGTGACCACACAAAATATTGACCCTTTGGGCCCAATTTGAACATTTTCACTTAGGGGTGTACTCACTTTTGTTGCCAGCGGTTTAGACATTAATGGCTGTGTGTTGAGTTATTTTGAGGGGACAGCAAATTTACACTGTTATACAAGCTGTACACTCACTACTTTACATTGTAGACAAGTGTCATTTCTTCAGTGTTGTCACATGAAAAGATAGAAGAAAAGATTTACAAAAATGTGAGGGGCGTACTCACTTTTGTGAGATACTGTATATAAATATGTAAACTTTTAGCAACTGTGGACCGGGTACAGTGCCTTGCAAAAGTATTCACCCCCCCCCTTGGCTTTTTACCTATTTTGTTACATTACAGCCTTTAGTTCAATGTTTTTTAATCTGAATTATATGTGACGGATCAGAACACAATAGTCTAATTTGGTGAAGTAAAATTTGAAAAATATATAAATAAAACAATTTTTCAGAAATAAAAAACTGATACTTGTCATGTGTGTATGTATACACCCCCTTTGTTATGAAGCCCAAAAAAAGCTCTGGTGCCACCAATTACCTTCAGAAGTCACATAATTAGTGGAATGATGTCCACCTGTGTGCAATCTAAGTGTCACATGACCTGTCATTACATAGACACACCTTTCTGAAAGGCCCCAGAGGCTGCAACACCTAAGCAAGAGGCACCACTAACCAAACACTGCCATGAAGACCAAGGAACTCTCCAAACAAGTAAAGGGACAATGTTGTTGAGAAGTACAAGTCAGGGTTAGGTTATAAAAAAATATCCAAATCTTTGATGATCCCTAGGAGCACCATCAAATCTATCATAACCAAATGGAAAGAACATGGCACAACAGCAAACCTGCCAAGAGACAGCCGCACACCAAAACTCACGGAGCGGGCAAGGAGGGCATTAATCAGAGAGGAGCACAGAGACCTAAGGTAACCCTGGAGGAGCTGCAGAGTTCCACAGCAGAGACTGGAGTATCTGTACATAGGACGACAATAAGCCGTACGCTCCATAGAGTTGGGCTTTATGGCGGAGTGGCCAGAAGAAAGACATTACTTTCAGCAGAAAAAAACAAAATGACACGTTTTGAGTTTGCGAAAAATGGATGTGAGAGACTCCTAAAATGTATGGAGGAAGGTGATCTGGTCTGATGTATGGAGGAAGGTGATCTGGTCTGATGTATGGAGGAAGGTGATCTGGTCTGATGTATGGAGGAAGGTGATCTGGTCTGATGTATGGAGGAAGGTGATCTGCTCTGATGTATGGAGGAAGGTGATCTGCTCTGATGTACGGAGGAAGGTGATCTGGTCTGATGTACGGAGGAAGGTGATCTGGTCTGATGTATGGAGGAAGGTGATCTGGTCTGATGTATGGAGGAAGGTGATCTGGTCTGATGTATGGAGGAAGGTGATCTGGTCTTATGTACGGAGGAAGGTGATCTGCTCTGATGTACGGAGGAAGGTGATCTGGTCTGATGTATGGAGGAAGGTGATCTGCTCTGATGTATGGAGGAAGGTGATCTGGTCTGATGTATGGAGGAAGGTGATCTGCTCTGATGTATGGAGGAAGGTGATCTGGTCTGATGTATGGAGGAAGGTGCTCTGGTCTGATGTATGGAGGAAGGTGATCTGCTCTGATGTATGGAGGAAGGTGATCTGGTCTGATGTATGGAGGAAGGTGATCTGGTCTGATGTATGGAGGAAGGTGATCTGGTCTGATGTATGAAGGAAGGTGATCTGCTCTGATGTATGGAGGAAGGTGATCTGGTCTGATGTATGGAGGAAGGTGATCTGGTCTGATGAATGGAGGAAGGTGATCTGGTCTGATGTATGGAGGAAGGTGATCTGGTCTGATGTATGGAGGAAGGTGATCTGGTCTGATGTATGGAGGAAGGTGATCTGGTCTGATGTATGGAGGAAGGTGATCTGCTCTGATGTATGGAGGAAGGTGATCTGCTCTGATGTATGGAGGAAGGTGATCTGCTTTGATGTATGGAGGAAGGTGATCTGCTCTGATGTATGGAGGAAGGTGATCTGCTCTGATGTATGGAGGAAGGTGATCTGGTCTGATGTATGGAGGAAGGTGATCTGGTCTGATGTATGGAGGAAGGTGATCTGGTGTGATGTATGGAGAAAGGTGATCTGGTCTGATGTATGGAGGAAGGTGCTCTGGTCTGATCTATGGAGGAAGGTGATCTGGTCTGATGTATGGAGGAAGGTGATCTGGTCTGATGTATGGAGGAAGGTGATCTGGTCTGATGTATGGAGGAAGGTGATCTGGTCTGATGTATGGAGGAAGGTGATCTGGTCTGATGTATGGAGGAAGGTGATCTGCTCTGATGTATGGAGGAAGGTGATCTGCTCTGATGTATGGAGGAAGGTGGTCTGCTCTGATGTATGGAGGAAGGTGATCTGCTCTGATGTATGGAGGAAGGTGATCTGGTCTGATGTATGGAGGAAGGTGATCTGGTCTGATGTATGGAGGAAGGTGATCTGGTCTGATGTATGGAGGAAGGTGATCTGGTCTGATGTATGGAGGAAGGTGATCTGGTCTGATGTATGGAGGAAGGTGATCTGCTCTGATGTATGGAGGAAGATGATCTGGTCTGATATATGGAGGAAGGTGATCTGGTCTGATGTATGGAGGAAGGTGATCTGGTCTGATGTATGGAGGAAGGTGATCTGCTCTGATGTATGGAGGAAGGTGCTCTGGTCTGATGTATGGAGGAAGGTGATCTGGTCTGATGTATGGAGGAAGGTGATCTGCTCTGATGTATGGAGGAAGGTGATCTGCTCTGATGTATGGAGGAAGGTGATCTGGTCTGATGTATGGAGGAAGGTTATCTGCTCTGATGTATGGAGGAAGGTGATCTGCTCTGATGTATGGAGGAAGGTGATCTGGTCTGATGTATGGAGGAAGGTGATCTGGTCTGATGTATGGAGGAAGGTGATCTGGTCTGATGTATGGAGGAAGGTGATCTGGTCTGATGTATGGAGGAAGGTGATCTGCTCTGATGTATGGAGGAAGGTGATCTGCTCTGATGTATGGAGGAAGGTGATCTGCTCTGATGTATGGAGGAAGGTGATCTGCTCTGATGTATGGAGGAAGGTGATCTGGTCTGATGTATGGAGGAAGGTGATCTGCTCTGATGTATGGAGGAAGGTGATCTGCTCTGATGTATGGAGGAAGGTGATCTGCTCTGATGTATGGAGGAAGGTGATCTGGTCTGATGTATGGAGGAAGGTGATCTGGTCTGATGTATGGAGGAAGGTGATCTGGTCTGATGTATGGAGGAAGGTGATCTGCTCTGATGTATGGAGGAAGGTGATCTGGTCTGATGTATGGAGGAAGGTGATCTGGTCTGATGTATGGAGGAAGGTGATCTGCTCTGATGTATGGAGGAAGATGATCTGGTCTGATATATGGAGGAAGGTGATCTGGTCTGATGTATGGAGGAAGGTGATCTGGTCTGATGTATGGAGGAAGGTGATCTGCTCTGATGTATGGAGGAAGGTGCTCTGGTCTGATGTATGGAGGAAGGTGATCTGGTCTGATGTATGGAGGAAGGTGATCTGCTCTGATGTATGGAGGAAGGTGATCTGCTCTGATGTATGGAGGAAGGTGATCTGCTCTGATGTATGGAGGAAGGTGATCTGCTCTGATGTATGGAGGAAGTTGATCTGCTCTGATGTATGGAGGAAGGTGATCTGGTCTGATGTATGGAGGAAGGTGATCTGGTCTGATGTATGGAGGAAGGTGATCTGGTCTGATATATGGAGGAAGGTGATCTGGTCTGATGTATGGAGGAAGGTGATCTGGTCTGATGTATGGAGGAAGGTGATCTGCTCTGATGTATGGAGGAAGATGATCTGGTCTGATATATGGAGGAAGGTGATCTGGTCTGATGTATGGAGGAAGGTGATCTGGTCTGATGTATGGAGGAAGGTGATCTGCTCTGATGTATGGAGGAAGGTGCTCTGGTCTGATGTATGGAGGAAGGTGATCTGGTCTGATGTACGGAGGAAGGTGATCTGCTCTGATGTATGGAGGAAGGTGATCTGGTCTGATGTATGGAGGAAGGTGATCTGGTCTGATGTATGGAGGAAGGTGATCTGCTCTGATGTATGGAGGAAGGTGATCTGCTCTGATGTATGGAGGAAGGTGCTCTGGTCTGATGTATGGAGGAAGGTGCTCTGGTCTGATGTATGGAGGAAGGTGATCTGGTCTGATGTATGGAGGAAGGTGCTCTGCTCTGATGTATGGAGGGAGGTGATCTGCTCTGATGTATGGAGGAAGGTGATCTGCTCTGATGTATGGAGGAAGGTGATCTGCTCTGATGTATGGAGGAAGGTGATCTGGTCTGATGAGACTAAAATTTTACTTTTTGTCCATCAAAGAAAACGCTATGTCTGGCACAAACCCAACACATCACATCACCCAAAGAACACCATCCCCACTGTGAAACATGGTGGTGGCAGCATCATGCTATGGGGATGTTTTTCAGCAGTCGGGACTGAGAAACTGGTCAGAGTTGAGGGAAAGATGGATGGTGCTAAATACAGGGATATTCTTGAGCAAAACCTGTAGCACTGTGGGTGTGATTTGAGGCTAGGACGGAGGTTCACCTTCCAGCAGGACAATGACCCCAAACACACTGCTAGAGCAACACTTGAGTGATTTAAGGGAAAACATGTAAATGTGTTGGAATGGCCTATTCAAAGCACAGACCTCAATCCAATAGAAAATCTGTGGTCAGACTTGGAGATTGTTGTTCACAAGCGCAAACCATCCAACTTGAAGGAGCTGGAGCAGTTCTGCAAGGAGGAATGGGAATAATCCCAGTGGTGAGATGTGGCAAGACTCTTAGGCCGCGTACACACGGGCGGACTGTCTGACGGACTTGGTCCGCTGAAACACGGACTTAGTTGGACGGACAATCCTCTCGTGTGTACGCGGCCATAGACTTATCCAAAGAGACTTGGCGCTGTGATCGACGCAAAAAGTGGCTCTACAAAGTATTGACTTTAGGGGGTTGAATAGTTATGCCCATTGACCTTTTCTGTTATTATGTCCTATTTGTTGTTTGCTTCACAATAAAAAAAAATAAAAATCTTCAAAGTTGTGGGCATGCTCTGTAAATGAAATGATGCAACTCCTCAAATAATCCATGTTAATTCCAGGTTGTGAGGCAACAAAACACGAAAAATGCCAAGGGGGGTGAATACTTTTGCAAGGCACTGTATGTGTTTAATAGGTATATAGTGTTTGCTACACTCAACATGCCCCATTACTACTATCCTATACACGCCTTATTGGCTACCTCCTTACTATCAAGGTATCCCCATCATTGTTGTGTTTATTTTGCCACACATTGGGATTTTTCTATCTTTATTGGTGACACATATATATTGTTCTTATCATTTCACATATTTTGAGAGTTGACCAGAATTTGGCACTACCTGTAAGTTACAGCTATTGAAATCTACTCATACATACATGGTTCTCCTCCTCCCCTTTCCCCTTCACCCTAATACCACTTCCTCCTTTTTTTTTGTTTTGTTTATTATTATCATTCATTGATTATTTTTTATCTCCAGATACCTACCTGCTTCTCTCCTGAGGAAGCGAGAATTACCCCGCGAAACGCGTAGAGATCATTCGTGCAGCAGCTCTAGATCGATTGGGGTATCTGTATGGTGCTTTCAGGTTCATATCTAATTTTTTCATATGAACTCTATGCAGCACCAGTCAGATTCATCATTATGTTTTCTTATTGTGGTACATATGTTTTTAAATGATGATAAAAAAATATCATATTTTTACGTCTACTGTCTCTTTAAAAGTCCCGTGGGCAAAACGTTTTTTTCTTCTGTGTTTTTCCCTATTTTAGTCTCAGTGATGCCATCACTGGGTCTCTGTGCTTCTCTGTGCAGTGCTGGCGGATCATGGCTGGTGGGAGGGTTTGGCAGGGTGCTGTACGTAGCTGTTAACATTACAGCCCCTGGCCTCAGTACTCCTCTCAAGAGCCCTCGGCCCTGATACAAGTAGTGGGCTGGCTCTTGGATGGAGTTATGCAAATATCAAAATGTCTTGATGGGTGGGCTGGCATTTTGCGTTGTGGCTGCAGCAAATTTAACATGTTATGTTAAGTTGACAGGCAGCACTGGCTATTCAAGTCAATGGGGTCGGCTCCACTGCACCATTCCAGTCAATTGAACCGGCGCAACTGGGGTATTCAAGTAGAAAGGGCCAGGGTCATTTGGCCATTTAAGTCATTGAGGCAGGTGACTCTTGGCTAGTCAAGTCAATGGGGCCGGTGCCTTTCAGACATTCAAGTCAATGGGGCCGGTGCCTCTCAGCCATTCAAGTCAATGGGGCTGGTACCCCTTTGGCCTTTCAAGTCAGTGAGGCCAGTGCCTCTTGGTCATTTAAGTCAATGAGGCTGGTGCCCCTTGGCTATTCAAGTCAATGAGGCTGGTGCCCCTTGGCTATTCAAGTCAATGGGGCTGGTGCCTCTTGGCAATTTGAGTCAATTAAGCCAGTGGCCCTTGGCCATTCAAGTCAATAATGCTGGTGCCTCTTGGCCATTTAAGTCAATGAGGCTGGTGCCCCTTGGCCATTCCAGTCAGTGATACCGGTGCCTCTTGGCCATTTAACTCAAAGGGGCCAGTGCCCCTTGGCCATTCAAGTCAATAGGGCTGGTACCCCTTGGACATTCAAATCAGTGAGACCGGTGCTTCTTGTCCATTTAAGTCAATGAGGCTAGTTCCCCTTGGCCATTCAAGTCAATGGGGTTGGTACCCCTTGGCAATTCAAGTCAGTGAGGCCAGTGCCTCTTGTCCATTTAAGTCAATGAAGCTGGTTCCCCTTGGCTATTCAAGTCAATGGGGCTGGTGCCTTATGGCCATTTAAGTCTATAAGGCCTGTGCCCCTTGGCCATTCAAGTCAATGGGGCTGGTGCCTCTTGGCCATTTAAGTCTATAAGGCCTGTGCCCCTTGGCCATTCAAGTTAATGGGGCTGGTACCCCTTGGCCATTCAAGTCAGTGAGGCCAGTGCCTCTTGGCCATTTAAGTCTATGAGGCCGGTGCCACTTGGCCATTCAAGTTAATGGGGCTGGTACCCCCTTGGCCATTTAAGTCAGTGAGGCCAGTGCCTCTTGGCCATTTAAGTTAATGGGGCCGGTGCCCCTTGGCCATTCAATTCAATGGAGCCAGTGCCCCTTGGCCATTCAAGTCAATAGTGCCGGTACCCCTTGGCCATTAAAGTCAATGGAGCTGCTACCCCTTGGCCATTGAAGTCAGTGAGGCCAGTGGCTATTGGCCATTCAATTCAATGAGGCTGGTGTTCCTTGGCCATTCAAGTCAATTGGGCCAAAAGCTTGGCTCACAGTTTAAGCTAGTTAGTCTCACTGTAATTAGCCTTTTTGGCATAAAAAAACTCCAAATAGACAAAAAACAACGATACATTTGGTGTGATCGCCTCCAATACACCTGACATTGGCTGCTTAATCGCACTCAAAAAAGTGACCCGCCGCTGATCACTTTACAGCGAATGAGCTATTGTAAGCTTTAAGCCTTGCTAACTATCCACCACATATTATGCAGTCCCATGCATTACCATTGGCTCCTCCGTCTAACCTAATACCCAACGTTAAAATGTATCAACTTCACAGAGAAGTCAATTTTAACCCATGACATCAACGCATTTCTCCGTCAGGCAGGTGCAGGTACAACCAAATTCAGGAAGAATAATCAGAGCGAGAACTTGGCTCATAGAAAAGTGGGGCAGAAAACACTGAATTCTAATAATGCCCCCCCCTCCCCCCCGATGATGCTCTGTGATAATAGCACTCTGATTATAACGATCTACCGCACAACGATTTATTTATTCGAGATTTAATTTTCCGATGTAGCGCCTGCAGCTATTTTTATCATTGTTTCTGCAATTATGGAGGATAACTAAGGACAAGGTTGTTTATAGGGAAGACAAAGGCTTTGTGATTGTAGATAATAGTAGAGAAGAGGCAGCACGTCAATATGGCAGTTTTGGTGAGCTAAGGGGGTCACCTAGAGCGCCATCAGCTGGCCAATATATCAGGGTGGAGTAAGAGACTGCACCAAGAATTGTAGAGGTCAGACATGTACATTAAATCCTATGTGAAATGTACCCATACACTGCGGGGGCTACTTATACTGTAGATGTGCCAACCGCCAAATGTCGACATATGATTGCTGCTATGACATACCCCGCTATGACAGACCCCACTATGAAAGAACACGCTATGACAGAACATGCTATGACAGACCCCGCTATGACATACCCCGCTATGACAGACCCCACTATGATAGAACACGCTATGACAGACCCCCGCTATGACAGACCCCGCTATGACATACCCCGCTATGACAGAACACGCTATGACAGACCCCGCTATGACATACCCCGCTATGACAGACCCCACTATGACAGAACACGCTATGACAGACCCCACTATGACAAAACACGCTATGACTGAAACACTGAGACAGAAACGCTATGATCCATGTGGCAAGGAAAGCCCGGACCTGGACTGCAAGGATGGAAGCATAAGTTCACCCACAACCCCTTTCTTCAATGCCCCAGGAATGAATGGTCTGCTGTGAGCGGGCAGACCCCACTGACACTACCGTCACCCCCTGACTTGTGCATGACTATGAGACTATATGCTCTCCGCCCGCACCAACCGGAACCGTGAAAACCAGAGAGCTGAACCACCACAAGTCTCCTGTGACCAACCATGCTGCTGCTCTGCAACCCAAAAACCGTAAATGACGCGGACGCCCTGGGAACCCAGAAATTAAGTCAGTGTTAACCCTGAAGATGAGCTGACGCAGGATCAGACAGAGGAGGAGGGATATATACCCCTCAGACTCCTCCTACAAATACGGGCCAGCCTTCTTACGTACGTGTAAAGGCAGGCGTCCCAATACTTTTGACAATATAGTGTATGTGATGACAGGTCCACTTTAAATGATTTCCCTATAGTATATAATTTTTCTCAATGTTGTAGAAACCAAGGAAATCTTCCAAGTAGCATTGCACCCATAGATGTCTGTATGTGAGAAACCCTCAAATGTTATTACTCTCTAATGATCCGGATGGGTGGAGGTGAAGGTCCCGGGATCGCATTAACATTCGCCGCGTCGGAGATACGCCCGCTTCGCCATATCCGCAGAGTAATACAATTACATGTAAATGGATGGGATTAATCTGCAGCCTTGAAGATATTGTGCGTCCCCCCACCCCTTCCCTCCACCTGATAACATTTAATAGAAGCCGCTCTTCCTCGTGTCCGTGACCCCAATCCGATCGCCTTCTCTGTATATTTAATTATTTCGATGAGAGGAGGGCGACTTCTGAGCGAGTTGAGCAGTCAGAGAACGCACAGCTACGAGCAACGAGTACGATCAATCAGCGAGGACGCTGCAAGTCAGAGTCTTCTCAAGTTACCTTCATTCAAGTATAAAGTTGCAGGACTACAGCCTCTTGTCACATGAAGCTGCATTGCAGGACTACAGCCTCTTGTCACATGAGGCTGTAGCCAACCCCCATGATCTGATGTTTGTGGGCGGGGCTGCAGTGGGTTTATATGCTGCAATCCGGGAAACACATTTTACAGCTTTAGCTTCAGGGCCAATCAGAATATTAGGATGATGGGAAGTGTGGGGTCCAGAACAGCAAAATTGCATGCCATCAGAGCTAAAATTAATAATTCCACACACAAGTTTATAGCATAATGCCATTATAAAAAACAAAACAAAACATGAATAGCCTATTGAAAGATAAAACAACAAGCAGCTTTTGCTACATACGCACCTTGATATCATCAGAGCTGCTACAGCAGTACCTCTTTCCCACCACTAGATGTCCCCATGTCTTCTGTGCTCACTGACTGACTGCTAACATTGTTCAAATGACTTCTACTGAGTCCAGGTTGTCATGGACCCGGACCCAGTATGGGAATGGAAAAGCAGCAGAGAAGAGCTTATCTCCCTGTCACTCGGATGTCTCCTCCTATCGGCATGTTCCTTGTCAGCACAGGAAGTGGCAACCCTAGGTAGACCTGCATCTAGAAGAGCCAGCTGTAGACTTCCTGGCCCTTTATGGTGGTGGAGGCTAGGTATGGTGGTGGAGGATAAGTATGGTGGTGGAGGCTAGGTATGGTGGTGGGGGCTAGGTATGGTGGTGGAGGCTAGGTATGGTGGTAGAGGCTAGGTATGGTGGTGGGGGCTAGGTATGGTGGTGGAGGCTAGGTATGGTGGTGGAGGTTTAATTATGATGGTGGAGGCTAGGTATGATGGTGGAGGTTAGGTATGGTAGGGGCTAGGTATGGTGGTGGGGGCTAGGTATGGTGGCAGAGGCTAGGTATGGTGGTGGGGGCTAGGTATGGTGGTGGATGTTAGGTATGGTGGCGGAGGCTAGGTATGGTGGTGGAGGTTAGGTATGGTAGGGGCTAGGTATAGTGGTGGGGGCTAGGTATGGTGGCAGAGGCTAGGTATGGTGGTGGGGGCTAGGTATGGTGGTGGATGTTAGGTATGGTGGCGGAGGCTAGGTATGGTGGTGGAGGCTAGTAGGTATGGTGGTGGGGGCTAGGTATGGTGGTGGATGTTAGGTATGTTGGTGGAGGCTAGGTATGGTGGTGGAGGCTAGGTATGGTGGTGGGGGCTAGGTATAGTGGCGGAGGCTAGGTATGGTGGCGGAGGCTAGGTATGGTGGCGGGGGCTAGGTATGGTGGTGGGGGCTAGGTATGGTGGTGGAGGCTAGGTATGGTGGTGGAGGCTAGGTATGGTGGTGGAGGCTAGGTATGGTGGTGGATGTTAGGTATGGTGGTGGAGGCTAGGTATAGTGGTGGGGGCTAGGTATGGTGGTGGAGGCTAGGTATGGTGTTGGAGGTTAGGTATGGTGGTGGAGGCTAGATATGATGGTGGGGGCTAGGTATGGTGGTGGAGGATAAGTATGGTGGTGGAGGCTAGGTATGGTGTTGGAGGTTAGGTATGGTGGTGGAGGCTAGGTATGATGGTGGGGGCTAGGTATGGTGGTGGAGGATAAGTATGGCGGTGGGGGCTAGGTATGGTGGGGGCTAGGTATGGTGGTGGGGGCTAGGTATGGTGGTGGAGGCTAGGTATTGTGGTGGAGGCTAGGTATGGTGGTGGATGTTAGGTATGGTGGTGGAGGCTAGGTATGGTGTTGGAGGTTAGGTATGGTGGTGGAGGCTAGATATGATGGTGGGGGCTAGGTATGATGGTGGGGGCTAGGTATGGTGGTGGAGGCTAGGTATGGTGGTGGAGGCTAGGTATGATGGTGGGGGCTAGGTATGGTGGTGGAGGATAAGTATGGTGGTGGGGGCTAGGTATGGTGGGGGCTAGGTATGGTGGTGGGGGCTAGGTATGGTGGTGGAGGCTAGGTATGGTGTTGGAGGTTAGGTATGGTGGTGGAGGCTAGGTATGATGGTGGGGGCTAGGTATGGTGGTGGAGGATAAGTATGGTGGTGGGGGCTAGGTATGGTGGTGGGGGCTAGGTATGGTGGAGGAGACTAGGTAAGGTGGTGGAGGCTAGGTATGGTGGTGGGGGCTAGGTATGGTGTTGGAGGCTATATATAGTGATGGAGGCTAGGTATGGTGGTGGAGGCTAGGACGGGTGGTGGAGGCTAGGTATGGTGGTGGGGGCTAGGTATGGTGTTGGAGGCTATATATAGTGATGGAGGCTAGGTATGGTGGTGGAGGCTAGGACGGGTGGTGGAGGCTAGGTATGGTGGCGGGGGCTAGGTATGGTGGTGGGGGCTAGGTATGGTGGTGGAGGCTAGGTATGGTGGTGGAGGCTAGGTATGGTGGTGGAGGCTAGGTATGGTGGTGGATGTTAGGTATGGTGGTGGAGGCTAGGTATAGTGGTGGGGGCTAGGTATGGTGGTGGAGGCTAGGTATGGTGTTGGAGGTTAGGTATGGTGGTGGAGGCTAGATATGATGGTGGGGGCTAGGTATGGTGGTGGAGGATAAGTATGGTGGTGGAGGCTAGGTATGGTGTTGGAGGTTAGGTATGGTGGTGGAGGCTAGGTATGATGGTGGGGGCTAGGTATGGTGGTGGAGGATAAGTATGGCGGTGGGGGCTAGGTATGGTGGGGGCTAGGTATGGTGGTGGGGGCTAGGTATGGTGGTGGAGGCTAGGTATTGTGGTGGAGGCTAGGTATGGTGGTGGATGTTAGGTATGGTGGTGGAGGCTAGGTATGGTGTTGGAGGTTAGGTATGGTGGTGGAGGCTAGATATGATGGTGGGGGCTAGGTATGATGGTGGGGGCTAGGTATGGTGGTGGAGGCTAGGTATGGTGGTGGAGGCTAGGTATGATGGTGGGGGCTAGGTATGGTGGTGGAGGATAAGTATGGTGGTGGGGGCTAGGTATGGTGGGGGCTAGGTATGGTGGTGGGGGCTAGGTATGGTGGTGGAGGCTAGGTATGGTGTTGGAGGTTAGGTATGGTGGTGGAGGCTAGGTATGATGGTGGGGGCTAGGTATGGTGGTGGAGGATAAGTATGGTGGTGGGGGCTAGGTATGGTGGTGGGGGCTAGGTATGGTGGAGGAGACTAGGTAAGGTGGTGGAGGCTAGGTATGGTGGTGGGGGCTAGGTATGGTGTTGGAGGCTATATATAGTGATGGAGGCTAGGTATGGTGGTGGAGGCTAGGACGGGTGGTGGAGGCTAGGTATGGTGGTGGGGGCTAGGTATGGTGTTGGAGGCTATATATAGTGATGGAGGCTAGGTATGGTGGTGGAGGCTATATATAGTGATGGAGGCTAGGTATGGTGGTGGAGGCTAGGACGGGTGGTGGAGGCTAGGTATGGTGGTGGGGGCTAGGTATGGTGTTGGAGGCTATATATAGTGATGGAGGCTAGGTATGGTGGTGGAGGCTAGGACGGGTGGTGGAGGCTAGGTATGGTGGTGGGGGCTAGGTAAGGTGGTGGAGGCTAGGTATGGTGGTGGAGGCTAGGTATGGTGGTGGGGGCTAGATATGGGGGTAGAGGCTATATATAGTGATGGAGGCTAGGACGGGTTGCAAAAGGCCTGGAGGGGGGTGATCCCCCTGGAGGACCTGGGAGAAATGAACCCAGCTAGAGGTGCCTGCAGACATCCTGTCCTGAGGAACAATGAGTGGACACAGACAGTCTAAGCCCTTGTACACACAGTCGGACATTCCGACGGAAAATGTCCGATCGGACTGTGTTGTCGGATAATCCAACTGTGTGTGGGCTCCATCGGACTGTTTCTGTCGGAATATCCAACGGACAAAGTTTTAGAGCTGGGCCCTAAAACTTTCTGACAACATGATCCGATCAGATTTTGTCAAAGAATTGTAGAGAATTCCGATCGGACAAAGTGCCACGCATGCTCAGATCAAATTCCTAGACCAAAGCTTTTGGCTACTAGCCTGAACGTAGTCCCGTCGTAACGAAATAACGTCATCACGTTACGAACAATCGGATTTTCCGACAACTTTGTCCTATCGTGTGTATGCAACACAAGTTTCGGACAAAATCCTTGTTGTCGGAATGTCCGTCCGTGTGTACAAGGGCTAAGGTGAACCAGAACCTGATAGACATGTGCCCTGCCGAAAAATTTGTTCGTTTTCGTTTCATTCATTTTTTTTTGGGTCATTCATTACGATCGAAATTCGTAAAATTAGAAAATTCATACATTTGAAAATTCATAAATTCGTATATTCTCAAATTCGAAAATACAAAATCTGGAAATGCGAAAATTCGTCAGTTAGTAAATTTGTAAATTAAAAACTTCCTAAATTCGTAAATTTGAAAGTTCTAAAGTTCGGAAATTCGAAAAGCCGAAATCAGGAAATGTGAAAATTACGAATTCACTAATTTCAGACTTTCAAATTCACAAATTTTTGAATTTAGGAACTCAGTAAATTAGTAAATTTGAAAGTCCAAAAATTTGTAAATTCGAAAGTCCAAAATATCGAAAATCAGAAATCCGGAAATTCTAAAAATTTGTCAATTCGTAAATTTGAAAAATTCGAAAGTCCGAAATTCGTAAATTTAAAAATTAGTCAATTAGTAAATTCATAAATTAAAAAATTAGCAAAATTAGAAAGTTCACATATCCGAAATCTGGAAATTTGGAATTTTGAAAATCCGGAAATTATAAATAATAGCTAATTATTAATTTATAGGTATTGGAATTTCCATTCAAATTTGGCTGTTAGTGAACAAATTTATCCGAAATTCCGAATTATCAGAAATAAGGAATGTCACATCTAAACAAATGGAACGGAACAAATCAATAATCTATAATAAAAAGTTTTTAATACTATTGTTTTTTTTTATCATAAATTCATTCCATTCGTTATTTAGGATAATTTGTAACTTCAAATAAATTTGTATTCGAATAACATTTGATCTTCTGAGAAAATGTCATTTTGCCTAATTTGCACAGAATGAAGTTACATGTGTAACTGTTCTGTGTGACCCCCCCCCCCCCTCGATTCCTCGTTGCTTTACTTGTTCCCCCCCCCCCCCCCCCACCCAGGACCAGAGCAGCTCTGCATTTGGAAGCATTGGGCTTGTATGTGTCTACCCCCCCCCCCCCCCCAGCTTCTTCTCACTGCTGCTTATTACCCTCCCTCCTGACAGCCACTGGAAGAGTCAGTCAGCAGCAAGATGTAGAGGACTTGACTGCTGCATTGCACCCTGGGACATGTAGTCCCTTGAAGAGACTGGTACACTGTGTATGATGGCTGCAGAACTACAGATCCCTATAGATTTTGGGACACCAGGAGGAGGGAGAGAGGATTTTTACAGCACTGCCTGAGAAAATTCTGGGATTTTGTCACCCAGGATCCAGAGGAGTGAGGACCTCTGTCTGTTTGCACCCTCCTGCCATGAGGCCGGTCTAGAAAGGGAATCTGATCCGGCTACTCAGCTTCCCAGCCCACGTCCTGCTTCTTGTCTGGTCATTAGCCTAGGCTTATGACATCATGTACAGCTCTCTCTCTATCACTCTGGTGAGAGTTTGCTAGGAAGGGGGGGGGGAGGGGGTGAGTCATAAGAGGGCCAATGAGAGCTGCCAAGCTGGAGGTGTGCCTCTGTGTAAATCCAGGAAGTGAACAGGCAGCAGCTTCAGCTGCCCACAGTTAAAATGGCTGCAGCCAGACTCAATGGAGGGAGATTTCTGCAGCACGATTGGCAAGTACAGAATCACAGTGTATATAAAATAATATGCAAAGTGGTTGGTAGGGAAGCTTCAGAATGGCAAAGATTTTTTTATTACAAATTATGTGAGCAGACTGCAGTTCCTCTTTAAAGACACCTGGTGTAGTGCATCGGCCAGACTGATGACATTATCTCAGCCTAGGCAAAGCTACAGTGTTGCAGTCTGACCACCAAGGGGAGGGGAGACTGAGAAAATGCTTCCTCCTTTTGCAGCAGACTGATGACATCATCTCATCCTAGGCAAGGTCACTGGGGGAGGGGAGCTGAGAAAATGTTTCCTTCTGCCTGCAGCAGACTGATGACATCATCTCATCCTAGGCAAGGTCACTGGGGGAGGGGAGACTGAAAAAATGTTTCCTCCTGCCTGCAGCAGACTGATGACATCATCTCATCCTAGGCAAGGTCACTGGGGGAGGGGAGACTGGGAAAATGTTTCCTCCTGCCTGCAGCAGACTGATGACATCATCTCATCCTAGGCAAGGTCACTGGGGGAGGGGAGACTGAGAAAATGTTTCCTCCTGCCTGCAGCAGACTGATGACATCATCTCATCCTAGGCAAGGTCACTGGGGGAGGGGAGACTGAGAAAATGTTTCCTCCTGCCTGCAGCAGACTGATGACATCATCTCATCCTAGGCAAGGTCACTGGGGGGGGGGGGGGGGGCTAAGAAAATACCTTCTCCTGCCTGCAGCAGACTGATGATATAATCTCAGCCTAGCCAAAGTTAGAGCGTTGCAGTCTGATCACTAAGGGGAGGGGAGACTGGGAAAATGCTTCCTGCTGTTTGCAGCAGACTGATGACATCCTCCCATCCTAGGCAAGGTCACTGGGGGAGGGGAGGCTGAGAAAATGTTTCCTTCTGCCTGCAGCAGACCAATGACATCATCTCAGCCTAGGCAAGCTCAATGGGGGAGGGGAGGCTGAGATAATGCTTCCTCCTGCCTGCAGCAGGCTGATGACATCATCTCATCCTAGGCAAGGTCGCTGGGGGAGGGGAGGCTGAGAAAATGCTTCCTCCTGCCTGCAGCAGACTGATGACATCATCTCATCCTAGGCAAGGTCGCTGGGGGAGGGGAGGCTGAGAAAATGCTTCCTCCTGCCTCCAGCAGACTGATGACATAATCTTAGCCTAGGCAACATTAGCGTGTTGCAGTCTGACCACTAAAGGGAGGGGAGACTGTAAAAATGCTTCCTCCTGCCTGCAGCAGACCAATGGCATCATCTCAGCCTAGGCAAGCTCACTGGGGGAGGGGAGACTGGGAAAATGCTTCCGCCACCTGCAGCAGACTGATGACAATCATCTCTGCCTAGGCAATGTCACTAACTGCAGACCAAGGATGGATTTTTAATGATGAAATGTGGAACGTTTCTGAACAACGATCGCGTGGCTGTATACTGAGACAGGTCGGGAGTTTTCTCATGCAGGTCCCCTTTATAAAGCTGACGAATGACTGAGGGGATCACATAACTCTTCCGCTTAATCATTATTGGAATATATACTTCTCCGACTAAGGACGGCCATCCATCACCACCCCCAGACATGGGAAGGACAGGCATGTACTGGCCATAGGGACTATAGGGAGTTTCCCGGTGGCCCGATGGCTCAGTGGGCCGGTTTCAGTGACAGCCAGTGGCATTGCTAGGGGGGACTTTTGGGGCTATAGCCCTGAATCTAGGGCCCATAGCCCCAAGTCAGTCCAGGAGTCCCCAACCACAGGGTCCCGACCCACTACCTGCCCTCTTTCTGGTGACCCTGATGTAAGGAGGGGCTCTCTGGGGACCCTGATGTAAGCCAGGGGCTCTCAGGGGAACCTGATATAAGAGAGAGGCTCTCTGTGGACCCCGGATTTAAGGGGGGCTCTGTGGGGACTCAGATGTAAGGGGTTGGCTCTCTAGGGACCCTGATGTAAGGCTGATGATCTCTGGGGACTCTGATGTAAGAGGGGCTCTCTGGGGACCCTGATGTAAGGGGAAGGCTATATGGGGACTCTGATGTAAGGGGAGGCTCTCTGGGGACCCAAATGTAAGGAGGGGCTCTCTGGGGACCCTGATGTAAGGGGGGCTCTCTAGGGGCTTTTTTGTGCAATTGCATACAGTTTATATACTGTTTTTTGCGTGTTTGCAAAATTAAAGTGGGCCGGTCTGGATGAAGTCCAGGGCCAAATTTTTGTCCCAGTCCAGCCCTGAGGAAGGAGATAGCAGTCAGTGCCGGCCCTGGCAAGGTTTCCTGCTTATTGCAGACTCAGAAAAGATAGTCTCGTCCTCAAGGTAAAGCCGCAACTCCTAATCCAAAACCTCGCCTGCCAAAACTTCTTCAAATCCCCTCCAAGATCATTTGCAGCAAAAACTGCAGGGAACAGACGGGGAGATCCGCATTATATATAGAATACGAAGACGTTTATTTACAGACTTGCATAGAAATGGTAAAAATTAAAATTTTTGTTGCCTTCTCAAGAAGACATGAGAGTCACAAAATCTCCAACCCCACCATGGCCAAGTATGTGACCGATCACAGACAAAGCCATCTCTCGTAGTTCTCCGTTTCCCCACTAGGGGGCCTGCTCTGACAAGCAATCTAAAGCCGCCCTCAGCGGGAGGCCCAGAGTTGGATTATTTAACCCCTTCTGTGCCAGTCCCAAAGCAAGATGAGAATTCATCGTCATGCAAGAAATATGAGCAGAAAATCACTTTGCCTTCAATGTGTCAATGAAAAAAAAAAAAAAATAAATGACACCATTTGCTCCTAACCAGATATTGCTGGTGCAATATCATCAAGATGGAACCTATTATCGTAATATACAAATAAACACACCCAGCTACCTACCTATGGTGTCTTGAGGGTTCTACCAGTCAGAGACATGTGGAAGAATTTAAAAACAGAAGACTTAGTGTTGGTTAAGTTTCTTGACATGGGGCCCCTCAAATGTGGCCCCCCAACATCACCAAAGGTGATGGTGTCATCAAGGTGTCCTTCCGCACATAAAATGAGATAAATAATCAGTCTACCAGCTCAAGTCAAAATATCTCAAGCTCTGTCAGATTGGATGGAGAGCGTCTGTGAACAGCAATTTTCAAGTCTTGCCACAGATCCTCAATGGGATTTAGGTCTGGACTGTGACTGGGCCATTCTAACACATGAATATGCTTTGATCTAATCCATTCCATTGTAGCTCTGGCTGGATGTTTCGGGTCGTTGTCCTGCTGGAAGGTGAACCTCCGCCCCGGTCTCAAGTCTTTTGCAGACTCTAATGCCGCGTACACACGGTCGGATTTTCAGACGGAAAATGTCCCATGGGAGTTTTTTTTTCTCGGAAATTCTGACCGTGTGTAGGCTCCATCGGACATTTTCCATCGGTATTTTCGACACACAAAATTTGACATCTGGATCTTTTCCGACAACAAAATCCAATCGTGTGTACACAATTCCGACGCACAAAAGTTCCACGCATGCTTGGAATCAAGCAGAAGAGCTGCACTGGCTATTGAGCTTAATTTTTCTCGGCTCATTGTACGTGTTGTAGGTCACCCAGAGAGCCCCCCCCTAAATCATGGTGCCCCTGAGAGCCTCTCCCTAAAAAAATCAGGATTCCCAGAGAGCCTCCCCCTTGCATCAGGGTCCCCAGAGAGCCCCCCACTTACATCAGGGTTTCCAGAGAGCCCCCTTACATTAGGGTACCCAGAGAGCCGCCTCCTTAAATCAGGGTGCCCAAAGAGCCTCCCCCTTAAAATCAGGGTCCCCACAGAGCCTCCCCCTTGCATCAGAGTCCTCAGAGAACCCCCCACTTACAACAGGGTTCCTAGAGAGCCCCCCTTACATTAGGGTACCCAGAGAGCCGCCCCTTAAATCAGGGTCCCAAAAGAGCCTCCCCTTAAATCAGTGTCCCCAGAGAGCCTCCCCCTTAAAATCAGGGTCCCCAAAGAGCCTCCCCTTAAATCAGGGTCCCCAAAGACCCTCCCCTTAAATCAGGGTCCCCAGAGACCTCCCCCTTGCATCAGGGTCCCCAGAGAGCCCCCCCCACTTACATTAGGGTTCCAATAGAGCCCCCCTTACATTAGGGTACCCAGAGAGCCGCCCCTTAAATCAGGGTCCCCAAAGAGCCCCCCACTTACATCAGGGTGCCCAGAGAACCTCCCCCTTAAATCAGGGTGCCCAGAGAGCATCCCCCTTAAAATCAGGGTCCCAGAGAACCTCCCCCTTGCATCAGGGTCCCCAGAGAGCCCCCCAATTATATCAGGGTTCCCAGAGAGCCCCCTTACATTAAGGTACTCAGAGAGCCGACCCCTTAAATCAGGGTCCCCAAAGAGCCTCCCCTTAAATCAGGGTCCCCAGAGAGCCTCCCCTTAAAATCAGGGTCCCCAGGCAGACTCCCCCTTGCATCAGGGTCTCCAGAGAGCCCCCCACTTACATCAGGGTCCCCAGAGAGCCTCCCCTCCCCTTGGGGACCCCTGCAGAGACTCGGGGCTATGAGCCCCAGATTCAGGGGCTAAAGCCCCAAAAGCCACCCCCTAGCAATGCCACTGGTGCCCACACCTATCTACTCTGTCTCTGCAATCGCAGTCCTGGGTGGAAATTCATCAATTCATATCTAGTTTAAAGCGATATTAAAACCATGTTCTTTTTAAAAAAAATAACAAAGATGTTATACTAACCTGCTCTGTGTAATGGTTTTGCACAGAGCAGCCCCGATCCTCCTCTTCTCGCCTGCCACACCGGCGCTCCTGGCCCCTCCCTCCTGCCGGGTGGCCCCACAGCATGCAGATGTGCTCCCGCCTCTGTGTGTCCATTCACACACGGAACTGCGGCTCGGCCCTGCCCCCTCCATCTCCTGATTGGCTCACTGGCTTTGATTGACAGCAGCAGGAATCAATGGCTCCTGCTGCTGCCAAAAAAAACAATCTGGAGTGCGAGTCCCCGGAGAGGTAAGGCTCTTGTACACATTGCTGGATTGAGATGGGGCTCAGGTAAGTATTAGGGGGGTGGGGGGCTGCTGCACACAGAAGGTTTTTTACCTTAATGCATAGAGTGAATGAAGGTAAAAAAAAAACTTAAGGGGGTTGTAAAGGCTCATGTTTTTTCACCTTAATGCATCCTATACATTAATGTGAAAAAAACATCTTGCAGTCCCCGTTACTGCAGTTACTGCTGCTCAAGGGCTCTGGGCTTCAAAAAAATTGCCATAGGCTCTAATAGCCGCCTGCTGACCAGCCACTGCAGTTATACTGCGGGAACAATATTTTTTGGGGATGTTTATTATAGCAAAATGTAAAAAGTAAGACTTTTTTTTTTCAAAATTACGCTATTTTTTTGTTTATAGCGCAAAAAATAAAAACCGCAGGGGTGATCAAATACCACCAAAAGAAAGCTCTATTTGTGGGGAAAAAAGGACGTCAATTTTGTTTGGGAGCCACGTCTCACAACCGCGCAATTGTCAGTTAAACCGACGCAGTGCCGAATCGCAAAAAGTGGTCTGGTCTTTGGCCAGCCAAATGGTCCAGCCAAACAGGGCTGAAGTGGATAGGCATCAAAAAAGGTGACTCAGCTGTGTTAGAAAAGCAAATGAATATTCACTTTCCTAACACTAAATCGCCTCACCGCCAATCAGGTGCTCGGATCTGTTACCCGTCACCTGATTGGCTGAAACGACAGGCGCTGTGATTGGATGCAGGGGCGTCCGATCATAGCAGAGGATGGGAGAAGACATCGAGGAGTTGTTCCACCGAGACAGGTAAGTGCAGACGGTGGGCCGGCGGGGGGCACACTGGCAGAATTTGATATGGCACAGTGGCTGCGTTTGATGGGCACAGTGGCAGCAATTGATGACACAGTGGGAGCAATTGATGAGCACAGTGGTGCCAATTGATAGGCACAGTGGCTGCGTTTGATGGCACAGAGGCAGCAATTGATGGGCACAGTGGCTGCATTTTATGGGGCACAGTGGCTGCGTTTGATGGCACAGTGGCAGAAATTGATGGGCACAGTGGCTGCATTTTATGGGGCACAGTGGCTGCATTTTATGGGGCACAGTGGCTGCTCTTTATGGGGCACAGTGGCTGCATTTTATGGGGCACAGTGGCTGCATTTGATGGCACAGTGGTGGCAAATGGTAAAGTGAGGCTGCAATTGATGTTTTTTTTTTTCAGAATTTTTCAGTTTGTTTGCACTCCCCCAAAAATGTTGAGCACCAGCCGGCACTGCCTCCTATTACATAGTGTACGGTAAATCCAAAGGACATGGAATAAGAAAATTGTATAATGTATGGCCAGCTTAAGGCCTCTTTCCCATCAGGTCCTCCCTGTCAGTTTTTTCAGGTGGACCTGATTGGACGCTCTATTCACCCCTATGCCAGCGGTGACACCAGCCGCTACCCAATCCGATCCTGTCAGCCAAATCCAAACGGATGGAGGTCCTATTTTCCATCCATCTGGTGGATTGGATGGGATCGGATGAAATCGGACAGGCTGTCCATTTTCATTCGATCTCCCCATAGAGGAGAGCATGGCTCCTCTGACAGGTCCATCTGTGCACAGTGAGTGGAGATGGACCTGTCATCCGCCTGTTCAGCAGGAATCAGCAGATCGATCCCCCCCCCCCCGTATGAGCAGACAGATACACTGACATTTCTGCAGAAGTCCTACATGACACCCGTGATCAGCTGATCTCGATTGCAATGCTTTCCAGTCTCCTAGTAAAAAAAATAAAAAAATAAATGCAAATTTTTTTTTATCCGCAAAAATTATTATTATTTTTTTTAAAGATAAACTTAAATACCACCCAGTGCATGGCCCATCTGTAGCAGCCATCAGCCTTCATAGAGTTGCTGGTGGTGACCAGGACCATCTTTAAGGCAGGGCAAAAGGGGCAGCTGCCCTGGGAACCATCATTGTTGTGGGGCCCAAAGCAGCTGCTTCATACTTACCAACTATCCCAGCTTAAATTCCCTTGAAGTTTTAGTCCCGTGCTGCGTCCCAATATCTCAGTGTGAAGTTCTGTTACTAATGCTGCCCAGCATTCATATGTATATCATGCTCCCCTGCAGGTCATATCCACCATCACTTCTGCTGAATGCTGCCCACTGGGGAGGTAAAGGGGCATGATTAAAAGTTCTGCCTACAACTGTGGTCATTAAGTCTAACATCAGCCTGTTCTGAAAAGCTAAGCAAATTGGAGGTAGGGCCCCTTTTTTAAGATAACATGGTGCCACAGCACTGTGAATTTTGATGCATGTGAATATGTACATTTCAGCAGATGTGTGAGGGTGTCATTAACAATTAATGGCACTAATGTGTATCTGCTAGGGGGGCAGCGCGTTTCTGCGGTGCCAGGAAAGTGATTTTGCTTGCGTTCCCGACATGCACAAATGTAAACGCAGGCTAAATGTCTCAGTTATATTAGTGGTCAGTGAAAATCTTCTCATTACATTTGGGCTTGGTGTACAATCTTTTCATTTACACTAGTGGCCAGTGTGAAGGTCCCCCTTACATTGGTGGTCAGTCTAAAGCCCTCCTTACATTGGTGGTCAGTGTAAAGCCCTCCTTACATTGGTGGTTATTGTGAATGATACTATTGCATTAGTGGTCAGTGTAAATCCCCATTACATTGGTGGTCAGTGTAAAGCCCTCCTTACATTGGTGGTCAGTGTAAAGCCCTCCTTACATTGGTGGTTACTGTGAATGATACTATTGCATTAGTGGTCAGTGTAAATCCCCATTACATTGGTGGTCAGTGTAAAGCCCACCTTACATTGGTGGTCAGTGTAAAGCCCTCCTTACATTGGTGGTCAGTGTAAAGCCCTACTTACATTGGTGGTCAGTGTAAAGCCCTCCTTACATTGGTGGTTACTGTGAATGCTCCTATTGCATTAGTGGTCAGTGTAAATCCCCAATACATTGGTGGCCAGTGTAGAAACTCCTCTTTATATTGGTAATCAGTAAAAAAATCCAAACTTGCCTCTCCACAGTCCACAGCTGAGCCAAATGTGGCATTGCTTTACAATGAGTTTAGATAATCAATACAAAGTGAGTCATATTATTAGTATATCCCTCCTACCTTTAAGGTGTGTCCTCGGATGTGGCCTCTTGACACTGCATAGGTGTCACTCCTATTCTCCTAACTTACCTTGCCTATATACAAATCACCAACCACCCTGGGTCTTACCTTACCCCTCTACTCCTCCCATCTGACCCCAGGCAAAGTCACAATGGCCCATCCGTAGGGGCACCACTTCTCACTAACAATGCTCATTATCACTAGCAGTAATTTCTGTATCTCCCTATGCTGGTCTGTTTCGACTACATATTTACTAGATATTCCACAATGTCATAACTGTCACTTTTGTACTACTTATGATATGTTATATTGTTCCCAAGCCCTCCTTTTGTGCCATATTGCTGTATTTCTGGAAAACCCAATAAAAACTGAAAAAATAAATAAAACATCCACATTTGCATTTGTGGTCAGTTTCAAATCCAGTGGACCGTGTAGAAGCCCCCTTTAAATTGGTGGTGAGTGTAAATCTCCCCTTACATTGGTGGCCAGTGCAGAAATCCCCCTTTATTGGATGTTGATGTAAAATCCCCCATTACATTGGTAGCCAGTGTAAAAATCCCCCTTTATTGGTTGCTGATGTAAAATCCCCCATTAAATTGATTGTTAGTGTAAATTCTTCATTACATTGGTGATCAGTGTACATTTCCCTTTAAATTGGTGGTAAGTGCAGAATTGCCCTTACATTGGTGGTCAGTGTAAATCCCCCCCTAACATTGGTGGTCGGTGTAGAAGTATCACCTTACAATGGTGGCCAGTACAAAGCTCCTCAACAATGGTTGTCAGTGTAAATTCCCCCTTACGTTAGGGTCATTGTATATTCCCCCTTGCACTGGTGGTTGGTGTAAATGTTCCTATTACATTGGTGTCAGTGTAGAAATCCCGCTTTATATTGGTGGGTGGCGTAAAATCCCTCAATACATGGTGGTCAGTGTAAATCCCCCCTCACAATGGTGGTCATTGTAAATTCCCCATTACATTGGTGGTCAGTGTAAATCACCCCCTCACAATGGTGGTCATTGTAAATTCCCCATTACATTGGTGGTCAGTGTAAATCACCCCCTCACAATGGTGGTCATTGTAAATTCCCCATTGCATTGGTGGTCAGTGTAAATCCCCCCTCACAATGGTGGTCATTGTAAATTCCCCATTGCATTGGTGGTCAGTGTAAATCACCCCCTCAAAATGGTGGTCATTGTAAATTCCCCATTACATTGGTGGTCAGCGTAAACCCCCCCTCACAATGGTGGTCGTTGTAAATTCCCCATTACATTGGTGGTCAGTGTAAAACCCACCCCTATATACTTGCCAAAGGTGTCAAGCTTTACGCCACCTGATTCAGAATTTGCCACAGTGTGCTGCCTCCTAACTAACCCCCCCCCCCCACCACTGATCACATCAACCCCCCCAGCATTGGCACTAATCATACTCCCCCCCCCCCTTTCCCCAGAATTGCAACTGATCCCAAGAGTGTTCTGAATTGGTAAGCTGCTATTTTTTTGTATGTCTCAGAGCAGATGGAGAACAAAATTGCATGGGGGAGGGGGGGGGGGATGTTTGCCCGGGGTCTAATCAATATTAAAGATGACCCTGCTGGTTGTTTATTTATATTTTTTTAATTCAATTTATTTGTTTTTTATTTATTTATTTTTTTCTTCTTCCTTTTTCCTTCCCTTTTGGATTAATAATTCTTATATTGGATTTCGGAAATCGTACTATTATATCTTTGGTTCAATGTGTATGATGTTTTGTTGTGTTTTTTTTATTTTTGTGTGTTTTGTCTGTAATTAAGAAATGTAATAAAAAGATTTGAAGGGAAGGAGGACCCTGGTGGTGACGACGAGGGGTTAACTAGTACCAGGAGAGGAGGAGGAGGAGAGCAAGCTGTTCAGTGTTACCGGATCTGCTCCCAATCAGCTCACCTGGACGGTCAGGTGCGAGGGTGAGGTAGGAGTGCCCCCAGGTGAGCCGATTGGGGGGGGCAGATGGACTAATTAACTCCACAGCTTGCACTGTGCTTCCTACTTTCCCTGGGTCCTAAATATTCATCCCATACGAGTCCTCAGGCTGCGTTCACACTTTAGCTTTTCAGGAACACGCGTGATTTTACGCACATTTATGAAAAACCACGTGTCTCACTCCTGTCGCCATTCATTGTTAGTCCTCATGCACACGGGGGCCATAAAAAAAAAAAAGAGCTACGAATAGAGTTGCCACCTCATCCCTTTAAACCCGAACACCTTTGAATTACTCGGGTTCTGAAGGCTAATTTAATGCAGATGAGGCCCCAAGTGAGTTTAATTACCACCTTAATCAGCCACACAACCCGTGTAATTAACCACTTCAGTACCGGGGGGGGGGGGGGGGCTTATACACCTTCCTGCCCAGGACAATTTTGAGCTTTTAGCGATGTCGCACTTTGAATGACAATTGCGCGGTCGTGCTACACTCTACCCAAACAGAATTTTTATCATTTTTTTCCCCCACAAATAGAGCTTTCTTTTGGTGGCATTTGATCACCTCTGCGGTTTTTATGTTTTGCTAAACAAATAAAAAAAATACCGAAAATTTTGAAAAAGAAGTTTTGGTTTTGTTTCTGTTATAAAATGTTGTAAATAAGTAAGTTTTCCCTTTCACTGATGGGCACTGATAAGGCGGCACTGATGAGGTGGCACCAATGAGCAGGCACTGGTAGTTGGCACTGATGGGTATTGATAGGCGGCACTGGTGGACACTCATGGGTGGCACTGGTGGGCACTGATAGGTGACACTTAGCACTGAAAGGATGAAAAGATGGGTACTTATGGGTGGCACTGATAGGCAGCACTGCTGGGCACTGATAGGCGGCACTGCTGGGCATTGATATGGGGCACTGATACACGGCACTGATATGAGGCACTGATGGGCACCCCTGGTGGCACTGGCAATGGTAGGAATCCTCAGTCGGCACTGATTGGCAGCTGCCTGGGTATTAATTGGCAGCTGCCTGGGGGTCTAGGGGGGGCATCCCTGGTTGTCCTGGCTGCCATTATGGTGGTCCTGGGCGGGATCCGAGGGGGGGCTGCGCTGATAAACAATCAGCATAGACCCCACCCCGGTCAGCATAGACTCCTCTACTCGTGTCTGTCAAATGCGAGTGAGGAAAAGGCGATCACCGGCTCTTCCGAATTACATCATGATCAGCCGTGATTGGACACGGCTGATCACATGGTAAAGGGTCTCTGTCAGAGACTCTTTACCTAGATTGGTGTTGCGGGGTACCCCACAATAATGATCGCCACGATGCGCGCCCCCGGAGGTGCGCATCGGGTTAATATCCTGAGGACGTCATATGACACCCAGTCAGGATATTGAAACCACTTTGCCGCCATCGTTGTGCTATATGGCGGGCGGCAAGTGGTTAATATGAGATCGGGTTTAAAGGGGTGAGGTGGCAACCATAGCTGCAAAACCAGTACCGATGCCCGGAAAAAGTGGTCGTAAAAACGCGCTTATAGAAGCATTTAGCCGCTTTAGCGTTTAGCAGCGTTTCTCCACCCTCTTCTATTTCCCACTCCCAAATCCAATTACTACAGCTTAAAAAACGATTAACCCGGCTTAACGCAGTATACAGTGTTGGGGCTCATGCACACAGGACGTTTTAAAAATGCCAGCGCTACAGCAGCACCAAACGCCAGTTTTTCAGATTTCAGCTGCGTTTTTACATTAGCGTTATTGCGCATTTTCCCTAGTTTTTTGGCGTTAGCGGTTTTGGCCATTTTTTTTTTCATTAACCGCTTCAACCCCGGAAGATTTTACCCCCTGTCTGACCAGAGCACTTTTTTTCCCCACAAATAGAGCTTTCTTTTTGTTAGTATTTGATCACCTCTGCGGTTTTTATTTTTTGCGTCATAAACAAATAAATAGAGGCAATTTTGAAAAAAATGCATTATTTTTTACTTTTTACTATAATAAATATCCCCCAAAATTATATATATATATATATATATATATATATATATATATATATATATATATATATATATATATATATATATATATATAAAAAATTCCTTCAGTTTAGGCCGATACGTATTCTACATATTTTTGATAAAAAAAAATAATAAAATAATAAAAATAATAATAAAAAATAAAAATAAGCGTGATTGGTTTGCGCAAAAGTTACAGCAAAAGTTACAGCGTTTACAAAATAGGGGATAGTTTTATGGCATTTTTTATTATACATTTTTTTCTGGCGGTGATCTGCGATTTTTATCGGGAGGGACTGCGACATTATGGCAGACACATCAGACAATTTTGACACATTTTTGGGATCATTGGCATTTATACAGCGATCAGTGCTATAAAAATGCATTGATTACTGTAAAAATGTCACTGGTAGGGAAGGGGTTAAACACTAGGGGGCAATCAAGGAGTTAACTGTGTTCCCTGCTACATGTTCTAACTCAAGGGGGAATGGGAATTGCTAGGGGAAGAGATAGATCGCTGTTCATACTTTGTATTCTTTGTATGAACACACGATCGGTCTCTTGTCACCTCAGAGAACCGGAGTTGGAAAAATAACCGAGAACTAGTGGTTTTTCAGAGGAGTTTTTTGGCTCTGCAAAAAAAAAATGCTGAAAAACGCAGCTATTCTGCATTTATCAGCGTTTGTGAGCCATAAGCTTTTATGGGAGTATAGTTTTGCTAAAAAAAAAAAAAAAAAAAAATGAGTGCATGCATTTCTTTACGTTTACATTTACATTACAATTCTGTTGTGAACTGGTCCTAAGGCGGGGTTCACCCATATGCGTTTTGCAGTGCGTTTGCAGATTTGCAGAGACATACCACAGTCCAGTTAACATTACTTTCTGTGGGTCACGTTCACGTCTATGCAGTTTTGACCTGTGTGCGGTGCGTTTTGGGGATCCATAGACTTTGCATCAAATTCAAAATGCAGGAAAAATGCATAGACAGCAGACACCTCCTAGCAACATTACCACTTCCCAAAAATGCATTAAAAACACGCATGAGAAATGCAGGGATGCATCAGAAAACAGGCCTCAAAATCCCAACAACCGCACATGCATAGATGTGAACGTAGACGTGCGCATGGGGGTAGTGCCTGGGCACACCCTAATCCGGGGGTTACCAGGTGCTGGGTAGACCATAACCCTCCCTTGCCAACCCCCAGGACCTGGTCAGGAAGGGGCGGCGGGGATGACATTTACTGGATCTTATTTGTATTTTCTTCCTGCAGCCACTGAAAGTCTGCTTCTCCTCCTTTCCCTCTGGCCGGCATTCAGCGGCTGGAGGAGGAAAATAAAGTGGATCGGTACCAGTATATACCACTGTTGCCACCTCTATTGTCCCTCTTCCTCTTCCTCTGCCTTTTTTCAATATCAATCACTTGCCGTGTTCATTCATAAGTGAAGTATAGTAAATTGTGTTTACTATGCTTCAGTTTCTGATAACAGAAATCTGCTCAGCACAGAGCACTTCCCAGAAACCCATTTGTGCACTGGGCAGCTGAGGCTGCAGAAAAAGGGACTGGGAAGTCAGCCCCCTTCTCATTCTCAAAAGTGAGACATCAGGGGTCTGTTTAGACCCCTGATGTTTCATCAAAGCCCCCCCAATAAAACATATTTTAAAAAATCTAAAATAATAAAAAATAAAAAACACTGTCCACTGACAAGATGCAGGCTTTAATACATTTTTTAAATACATTTATTTATAAGTGTGTGTGTTTTTATTTCATATATATATACACACACACACCCGCGCGCGTTTCAGCTTTGGTGTGCACACTCTAATACAATAGGCTGCACACATTTATATTGCACCGACAATTTATGCAGCATTTAACATAGCGTACTTTGACATCAGTCCTTGCCATCAAGGAGCTTCCAAGTCCGTATCTTACATACATAGACACACACATTTACAAAGCTGCACAGAAAAAGCAACACTAAACACAAAGTAACACTTTTCCGATTCAAATCCTTTTTTTATATATGTATCTTTTTTAATGTACAAACACTCGTTCATCAAAGTGGAAGAGAAAGCCGAGACACATTTTCTTGCTGCGGTCCATTGGGGTACCCTTAATTTTAGTAGCACTCCAACACACTAAGCCCTTGTACACACGGTCGGAAATTCCGACGGAAACGGTCCGATCGGATTATATTGTCGGAAAATCCGATTGTGTGTGGGCTCTATCGGACTTTTTAAGTCGGAAATTTTGACGGAAAAAATTTGAGAGCAGGATCGTTTGTAGAGAATTCCGATCGGACAAAGTGCCACGCATGCTCGGATCAAAGTACGAGAGCAAAGCTATTGACTACAAGGCTGAACGTAGTCCCGTCGGAACGAACGAACGTCGTCACATTCTGAACGATCGAATTTTGTGACAACTTTGTCCGACCGTGTGTATGCAACACCAGTTTTGGACAAAATTCGTCTGAAAAAACATGGATTTTGTGGTCGGAATTTCCGACCGTGTGTACAAGGGCTAAGGCAGGAGTCTCCAAACTTTCTAAACAAAGGGCCTGTTTACTGTTCTTCAGAATTTAGAGGGATTGGACTGTGGCCAGTGGGAGTGAACTATTTTTGGTATTAGAGAAATAGTGTCACATCATTGGTATCAGTAGGAGGTATAATGCCTTATCGTAGGTGTCAGCGGCAGGAATAGTGCCCCATCGTTGGTGTCAGTTTGAAGAATAATGCCCCAATGTTGGTGTCAGTGGAAGGAATAGTGTCCCATCATTGGTGGTTTGAGGTCTGAGGTCTGAAATGCATGCATTTGGGCTGATCTGAGGTCTTTGATGCATGCTTTGGGGCTGATCTGAGGTCTTTGATGCATGCTTTGGGGCTGATCTGAGACCCCTACTATAGTGTATGAAAGATAATTAGTAATCTCTCTCCTACTCAGTTTTTCCCCTCCATACATCATCTGAGGTTCTGGGGTGAGAGAGAACTACCCTCACTCCATACATCACCTGAGGTTCTGGGGCAAGAGGGAACTATCTCCCCTCCTCCATACATCATCTGAGGTTTCCGGGGAAAGAGGGAACTATCTCCCCTCCATACATCTTCTGGGGTGAGAGGGAACTATCTCCCCTCCTCCATACATCTTCTGAGGTTCTGGGGTGAGAAGGAACTATCTCCCCTCAATACATCATCTGTGGTTCTGGGGTGAGAGGGAACTATCTCCCCTCCATACATCATCTGAGGTTCTGGGGTGAGAAGGAACTATCTCCCCTCCATACATCATCTGAGGTTCTGGGGTGAGAGGGGACTATCCCCCCTCCATACATCATCTGTGGTTCTGGGGTGAGAGGGAACTATCTCCCCTCCATACATCATCTGAGGTTCTGGGGTGAGAGTGAACTATCCCCCCTCCATACATCATCTGAGGTTCTGGGGTGAGAGGGAACTATCTCCCCTCCATACATCATCTGAGGTTCTGGGGTGAGAGGG
Source organism: Lithobates pipiens (assembly GCF_037356315.1). Lineage (NCBI taxonomy): Eukaryota > Metazoa > Chordata > Amphibia > Anura > Ranidae > Lithobates > Lithobates pipiens. The sequence goes on from NW_027507786.1 coordinate 12,354,691, forward strand.
GACTATCTCCCCTCCATACATCATCTGTGGTTCTGGGGTGAGAGGGAACTATCCCCCCTCCATACATCATCTGAGGTTCTGGGATCAGAGGGAATTGTCTCCCCTCCATACATTATCTGAGGTTCTGGGGTGAGAGGGAACTATCCCCCCTCCATACATCATCTGAGGTTCTGGGGTGAGAGGGAACTATCCCCCCTCCATACATCATCTGAGGTTCTGGGGTGAGAGGGAACTATCCCCCCTCCATACATCATGTGAGGTTCTGGGGTGAGAGGGGACAATCTCCCCTCCATACATCATCTGTGGTTCTGGGGTGAGAGGGAACTATCCCCCCTCCATACATCATCTGAGGTTCTGGGGTGAGAGGGAACTATCTCCCCTCAATACATCATTTGAGGTTCTGGGGTGAGAGGGAACTATCCCCCCTCCATACATCATATGAGGTTCTGGGGTGAGAGGGAACTATCTCCCCTCCATACATCATCTGAGGTTCTGGGGTGAGAGGGGACTATCTCCCCTCCATACATCATCTGAGGTTCTGGGATCAGAGGGAATTATCTCCCCTCCATACATCATATGAGGTTCTGGGGTGAGAGGGAACTATCCCCCCTCCATACATCATCTGAGGTTCTGGGGTGAGAGGGAACTATCCCCCCTCCATACATCATCTGAGGTTCTAGGGTGAGAGGGAACTATCTCCCCTCCATACATTATTTGAGGTTCTGGGGTGAGAGGGAACTATCCCCCTCCTCCATACATCTGAGGTTCTGGGTTGAGAGGGAACTATCCCCCCTCCATACATCATCTGAGGTTCTGGGGTGAGAGGGAACTATGTCCCCTCCTCCATACATCTGAGGTTCTGGGGTGAGAGGGAACTATGTCCCCTCCTCCATACATCTGAGGTTCTGGGGTGAGAGGGAACTATCTCCCCTCCATACATCATGTGAGGTTCTGGGGTGAGAGGGAACTATCTCCCCTCCATACATCATGTGAGGTTCTGGGGTGAGAGGGGACTATCTCCCCTCCATACATCATTTGAGGTTCTGGGGTGAGAGGGGACTATCTCCCCTCCATACATCATTTGAGGTTCTGGGGTGAGAGGGGACTATCTCCCCTCCATACATCATCTGAGGTTCTGGGGTGAGAGGGGACTATCCCCCCTCCATACATCATCTGAGGTTCTGGGGTGAGAGGGAACTATCCCCCCTCCATACATCATCTGAGGTTCTGGGGTGAGAGGGAACTATCTCCCCTCCATACATCAGCTAAGGTTCTGGGTTGAGAGGGAACTATCCCCCCTCCATACATCATCTGAGGTTCTAGGGTGAGAGGGAACTATGTCCCCTCCTCCATACATCTGAGGTTCTGGGGTGAGAGGGAACTATCCCCCTCCTCCATACATCTGAGGTTCTGGGGTGAGAGGGAACTATGTCCCCTACATACATCATCTGTGGTTCTGGGGTGAGAGGGAACTATCTCCCCTCCATACATCATCTGAGGTTCTGGGGTGAGAGGGAACTATCCCCCTCCTCCATACATCTGAGGTTCTGGGGTGAGAGGGAACTATGTCCCCTACATACATCATCTGTGGTTCTGGGGTGAGAGGGAACTATCTCCCCTCCATACATCATCTGAGGTTCTGGAGTGAGAGGGGACTATCTCCCCTCCATACATCATTTGAGGTTCTGGGGTGAGAGGGGACTATCTCCCCTCCATACATCATCTGAGGTTCTGGGGTGAGAGGGGACTATCCCCCCTCCATACATCATCTGAGGTTCTGGGGTGAGAGGGAACTATCTCCCCTCCATACATCATCTGAGGTTCTGGGGTGAGAGGGGACTATCTCCCCTCAATACATCATCTGAGGTTCTGGGGTGAGAGGGGACTATCTCCCCTCCATACATCATTTGAGGTTCTGGGGTGAGAGGGGACTATCCCCCCTCCATACATCATCTGAGGTTCTGCGATGAGAGGGGACTATCTCCCCTCCATACATCATCTGAGGTTCTGGGGTGAGAGGGGACTATCCCCCCTCCATACATCATCTGAGGTTCTGGAGTGAGAGGGGACTATCTCCCCTCCATACATCATTTGAGGTTCTGGGGTGAGAGGGGACTATCTCCCCTCCATACATCATCTGAGGTTCTGGGGTGAGAGGGGACTATCCCCCCTCCATACATCATCTGAGGTTCTGGGGTGAGAGGGAACTATCTCCCCTCCATACATCATCTGAGGTTCTGCGATGAGAGGGGACTATCTCCCCTCCATACATCATCTGAGGTTCTGGGGTGAGAGGGGACTATCTCCCCTCAATACATCATCTGAGGTTCTGGGGTGAGAGGGGACTATCTCCCCTCCATACATCATTTGAGGTTCTGGGGTGAGAGGGGACTATCCCCCCTCCATACATCATCTGAGGTTCTGCGATGAGAGGGGACTATCTCCCCTCCATACATCATCTGAGGTTCTGGGGTGAGAGGGGACTATCCCCCCTCCATACATCATCTGAGGTTCTGCGATGAGAGGGGACTATCTCCCCTCCATACATCATCTGAGGTTCTGGGGTGAGAGGGGACTATCCCCCCTCCATACATCATCTGAGGTTCTAGGGTGAGAGGGAACTATGTCCCCTCCTCCATACATCTGAGGTTCTGGGGTGAGAGGGAACTATCTCCCCTCCATACATCATCTGAGGTTCTGCGATGAGAGGGGACTATCTCCCCTCCATACATCATCTGAGGTTCTGGGGTGAGAGGGGACTATCTCCCCTCAATACATCATCTGAGGTTCTGGGGTGAGAGGGAACTATGTCCCCTCCTCCATACATCTGAGGTTCTGGGGTGAGAGGGAACTATCCCCCTCCTCCATACATCTGAGGTTCTGGGGTGAGAGGGAACTATGTCCCCTCCATACATCATCTGAGGTTCTGGGGTGAGAGGGGACTATCTCCCCTCCATACATCATCTGAGGTTCTGGGGTGAGAGGGGACTATCCCCCCTCCATACATCATCTGAGGTTCTGGGGTGAGAGGGAACTATCCCCCCTCAATACATCATCTGAGGTTCTGGGGTGAGAGGGAACTATCTCCCCTCCATACATCATCTGAGGTTCTGGGGTGAGAGGGGACTATCTCCCCTCAATACATCATCTGAGGTTCTGGGGTGAGAGGGAACTATGTCCCCTCCTCCATACATCTGAGGTTCTGGGGTGAGAGGGAACTATCCCCCTCCTCCATACATCTGAGGTTCTGGGGTGAGAGGGAACTATGTCCCCTCCATACATCATCTGAGGTTCTGGGGTGAGAGGGGACTATCTCCCCTCCATACATCATCTGAGGTTCTGGGGTGAGAGGGGACTATCCCCCCTCCATACATCATCTGAGGTTCTGGGGTGAGAGGGGACTATCCCCCCTCCATACATCATCTGAGGTTCTGGGGTGAGAGGGAACTATCCCCCCTCAATACATCATCTGAGGTTCTGGGGTGAGAGGGAACTATCTCCCCTCCATACATCATCTGAGGTTCTGGGGTGAGAGGGGACTATCCCCCCTCCATACATCATCTGAGGTTCTGGGGTGAGAGGGGACTATCTCCCCTCCATACATCATCTGAGGTTCTGGGGTGAGGGAACTATCTCCCCTCCATACATCATCTGAGGTTCTGGGGTGAGAGGGAACTATGTCCCCTCCATACATCATCTGAGGTTCTGGGGTGAGGGAACTATCTCCCCTCCATACATCATCTGAGGTTCTGGGGTGAGAGGGGACTATCCCCCCTCCATACATCATCTGAGGTTCTGGGGTGAGGGAACTATCTCCCCTCCATACATCATCTGAGGTTCTGGGGTGAGAGGGGACTATCCCCCCTCCATACATCATCTGAGGTTCTGGGGTGAGAGGGAACTATCCCCCCTCCATACATCATCTGAGGTTCTGGGGTGAGAGGGAACTATCCCCCCTCCATACATCATCTGAGGTTCTGGGGTGAGAGGGAACTATCTCCCCTCCATACATCATCTGAGGTTCTGGGGTGAGAGGGGACTATCCCCCCTCCATACATCATCTGAGGTTCTGGGGTGAGAGGGAACTATCCCCCCTCCATACATCATCTGAGGTTCTGGGGTGAGAGGGGACTATCTCCCCTCCATACATCATCTGAGGTTCTGGGGTGAGAGGGGACTATCCCCCCTCCATACATCATCTGAGGTTCTGGGGTGAGAGGGAACTATCTCCCCTCCATACATCATCTGAGGTTCTGGGGTGAGAGGGGACTATCCCCCATCAGAGGATCTCTTCCATGCACCTTGCAGACTAGAAATCAGTAAGCTGGGTGTCTGGGTGTGAATAATTGATGGAGATCCTGTTCTGTGGCTCAGTGTGGGGTGCAGGGAGGGGAAGACTGGATGCTGCCTTTCAGTCCCCCCCTGTGCCTGCAATGGTTCGCTCCTAGCTCTCAGCCTCAGCATCTCAGGACAGCATCATTCTCACAGCAGCCTCGCACACACATCGGCAACTTTGCTGCCTCCAACTAACTGCATGAGGATTATTTGCTGCTCCAGTCCGAGGACATCAGGACATGACACCCATGGATGGGATTATTGCTTTCTGGGCTTGTATGCTCACTGCTAAAGCAGGTAAGAATGGCAGGTCAGGATGCACCCAGCTGGGTGTATGTAGAGGCTGGGTACTGGGTGCATGCTTGCTATCTAGAAATGCCAGGGGCATTGGGTGTCATTGTGCAGATTGATGTCGACTGAATAAGGAGGGTGACCACTGGAGCAAGTGCATGGCACATAGACTGGGCTTCTGTGGTTCGCACAGCCTTGTATTTGGAGCTGTGGAGGCAATTCATTTGGTGTTCACTGCAAGCATGATCCAGGACTCGTGCATTGGGTAAGGCAGGGCTGGTGCTGTGCAGGGCATAGGCTGATGATGGGCAAGGTGGGTTTTGCAAGGTAGAGCTGGCTGCTAGATGCTTGCAGGGCACTGGGGTACTTACAAGGTATAGATGCATATTTGGTGCTAGGTGCTTGCAGGGCACTGAGGGCTTACATGATATGGATACCTATTTGGTGCTGGGTGCTTGCAGGGCACTGGGGGCTTACATGATATGGATACCTATTTGGTGCTGGGTGCTTGCAGGGCACTGGGGGCTTACATGATATGGATACCTATTTGGTGCTGGGTGCTTGCAGGGCACTGGGGGCTTACATGATATGGATACCTATTTGGTGCTGGGTGCTTGCAGGGCACTGGGGGCTTACATGATATGGATCCCTATGTTGTGCTGGTTGCTTGCAGGGCACTGAGGGCTTACATTATATGGATCCCTATTTGGTGCTGGGTTATAGGCACTGTGGGCTTACATGATACACATGCCTTTTTGGTGTTTAGTGCTTGCAAGGGGGCTTAGAAAGTGATGGGTGCTTGCAAGGCACCGGGGCTAGATTTCTACTTGGTGCTGGGTGATTGCAAAATATAGATACCTACTTGGTGCTGGGTGTCTGTAGGGCACTGGAGCTTGCAAAATATAGATGCCTACTTGCTGCTGGGTGCTTACAGGGCATTGGGGCTTAGAAGATATAGATACTTATATGGTATTGGGTGCATGCAGGGCACTGAGGGCTTACAAGATGTAGATGCCAATTTGATGTTGGGTGCTTGCAGGGCACTGGGGGGCTTACAATGTATAGATGCCTATTTGGTTCCGATTGCTTGCCTTGGGCTGCCAGCACTGGACAGAAGGTATTCAAGTCTTTGGTGTCCTTAGGGGTGGCATGTACCTGGTTGAGGAAGCTCATTGGGGCACTAGTGGTATTACCGGTATATATCACACTATGTACAGAAAAGCACAGAAATTCAATCCAGTCTGTAACATTTTTACCAGCATCTGGTGTAAGGTGGTCTATGGTACTTGATTGGGTGCTTGGGCTTATAGCATTGAACAGAACGTGGTCCAGTCTATGGTGTCCTTAGAGGTGGAATTATTTGTACCTGGTTGAGGCAGCTTAGTGGGGTACTAGTGGTGTCATATACCATCACAATGTATGCACATACAAACACAGGGATTCAGTCTAGTCTGTTACATCCTTACTAGCAGTGGGTCTAAGGTGATTTATGGTACAGGGGTGGGTGCTGGGTGCATTGAACAGATGGTGGTGAAGTCTTTGGTGTCCTTAGAGGTGGAATGTATCTGAACGAACCCACAGGGCTATTGGTGGCATCGTATACCAGCATAGGGCATGTGCAATCAGGGCTTATACATTTACATGATCACTACTACCTGAAGGTGTTGTTGGTAGAGTACATGAGTTGCTGTTGGTTGCTTGCCCTTACGTTATTTGCATTGAACAGACAGTGGTCAAGTCTATTGTGTCCTTAGAGGTGGGATACATTCAAATTAACCCACATGGGTATTGGTGGCATCATATGCCAGCATAGGGTATGTGTAATGTGCAATCAAGGCTTACATTTACATGATCACTATCTGATGCTATAAGGTATTGGTATTATACAGTACATGAGTGGCTGTTGGGTGCTTGCCTTGTGCATTGAACAGACAGTGGTCAAGTATATGGTGTCCTTAGAGGTGGGATGCATTCGAATGAACCCACAGGGGTATTAATGGCATCATATGCCAGCACAGGGCATGTGCAATGTGCAGTCAAAGCTTACATTAAGTATTTTACACTGTCACTATCTGAGTGTGTAAGAGGCTGGTATGAGGGGGTGCTGGGTGCTTGCCTTGGGCTAGCATGAAACAGGAGGTAATGCCAAGTCGTTGGTGTCAATAAAGCTGGCATGACAGTATCTGAAGGAGGTTAAGATGGTTTTGTGGTATAGTATGCCAGCACAGATATGAATGGGCAAGCACAGGGGCTCAATTTAGGCTTTTCCACTCTTTCACTACATGAATGGGTGTTGGGTGCTTGCCACGGTATTGCATAGAAGGATTTGACGTGCAGCAGCTGGTGAGGCTGGTCCCTCAGACCTGAGCTGCACCTATGTCTAGGTTTCAGGGACATGCTTATAGGCGTGCCAAGAAGACAGGGTGTGTAAATCATGCAATCACAGGGTATGGGGGGGAATCATTTATGACTTTTTCTTTTTATGACTGGACTTGGCCATTATTACCTACAATGCCCACCTTGATATTAAACCAGGCTTGTTTGCGTTTGTTTTTTTGCATTTGAAAAATGCCACCTTTTGTAATCTGAATCCGCAGAAGCCTTCCCCCCTCCATCCTGATTGCCCAGCTGTCCCTAATCCTCATTGTGATCTGATTAAAATGTCAGCTGTTTGTGTTGCTCATTAATACGGAAGAATGTCTGATGAGGGGGGCATTATCAGTGTCACCTGCTGGGTGCGCTCCGCAGGGGCGCTGCCATCACCACCCCTTGCCCCTTACAAGGCAGCTTTAAAAATAAAATAAAAATAAAATCGAACAGCTGTTTCCCTTTATTAGAGACCTTGCCATAGAGAGTGACAGCCTACAAGCAGATAAAATGCCCTTGATGATCCCCCAGACACAGCAGTGACAGGACCAGGCTCCTCTGTGTGTCCTGCAAAGCCTCCTTGTTAGCATTTAAAATAAGTGTCTGATGAATGTGCCTGCAGATTATTGCCAGTATGAAGCTCCAGCCCTGACAAGCTGGAGGACCAGGCAGGCAGCAGTTATCTAGGTTAGCTGTTGGTGTCCTCATTGCACCATCACACCATCTTCTCATCCTCATCTCGGAGGGTGGCAGCCTTGTATATTATATAGAGATCTCATTTTTTTTTTTTTTCTTCTCAGTTTCATGTAGTGCTAACATATTATAGAGAGCATTACATCAAAGGAGCTTACAGTCTAACAGACAGATGCACTATTATCATCCTGATGTATTTCTGTATAGAGCTCTGGGGTATTTGGTGTTTTCTTTTTGTAACATAGAACTGTTATTAGTATCTGTCTGTGCACCAGAGGAGCTTGCAATCTAATATTCCCAAGGTGCTGATGCTTTTATTTAAATAGATCTGTACCTTGCAGAGAGGTTAACATCTTCTTAGCTTTACAAATGCATGAATACATTCCCGACATATACTGTTCTCTACCTTTTTTATAATTAAAAACCTGTTCTTGGACTTCAGTGCAGTACCTTTGCCTAGGCTGCGATGATGTCATCCATCTGCTGCAGGCAGAAGGAGGCATTTCCTTAGTCTCCTTTCCTCTCCAGTGATCAGACTGAAACTTACAGTCTAACTAACGTCTATGCAAGCAGACAGATTCACTATTATTATCCTGATTTATTTCTGTATAGAGATCTGGAGTATTTGGTGTTTTATTGTATTTATTTTTTTGTAACACAGAACTGTTATTGGTATCAGTCTGTGCACCAGAGGAGCTTGCAATCTAATATTGCCAAGGTGCCAATGCTAATATTTATTTAAATAGCTCTGTGCCTTGCAGAGATGTTAAGATCTTCCTATGCCACGCACACACGATCGAATTGTCCGGCGTACTTAGTCCGGCAAACAATCCGGCGGATAGTCCGGCGCACTTTCTACCGAACGGACTTGGACACACACGGACACACAGAAAGTCCGGCGTTTGCTAGCGCGATGACGTACAGCACGTACGACGGGACTAGAAAAAGGAAGTTCAATAGCCAGTAGCCAATAGCTTCCTTTTCGTAATTTTCTTCTGAGCATGCGTCATTCTTAGTCCGCCTAGCATACTGACGAACGTATTGTTCGCTGAAACCCGAGTCCGGCGGAAAGATTGGACTGCAAAAATACTTTCTAAGTCCGCCGGACTTTACGCTGAGAAAGTCTGCTGAAGCCCACACATGATCGAATTGTCCGGTGAAATGCGTTTCGGCGGACTAAGTACGCCGGACAATTCGATCGTGTGTACGCGGCATTAGCTTTACAAATGCATGAATACATTCCCGACATATACTGTTCTCCACCTTTTTATAATTAAAAAAACAGTTCTTAGACTCCAGTGCAGTACCTTTGCCTAGGCTGCGATGATGTCATCAATATGCTGCAGGCAGGAGGAAGCATTTCCTCAGTCTCCTCTCCTCTCCAGTGATCAGACTGAAACTTACAGTCTAACTAACTTCTATGCAGCAGCCAGATTCACTATTATTATCCTGAATTGTTTCTGTATAGAGCTCTGGGGTATTTGGTGTCTTTTATTTTATTGATTGGAGTATTTTTTTTTTGTAACATAGAACTGTTATTAGTATCAGTCTGTGCACCAGAGGAGCTTGCAATCTAATATTCCCAAGGTGCTGATGCTAATATGTATTTAAATAGCTCTGTGCCTTGCAGAGATGTTAAGATCTTCTTAGCTTTACAAATGCATGAATACATTCCAGACATATACTGTTCTCTACCTTTTTATAATTAAAAGCCTGTTCTTAGATTCCAGTCAGTGACTTTGCCTAGGCTGCGATGATGTCATCATTCTGCTGCATGCAGGAGGAAGCATTTCCTTAGTCTTCTTTCCTTTCCAGTGATTAGACTGAAACTTACAGTCTAACAAACTTCTATGCAGCAGCCAGATGCTTTATTAATATCCTGATTTATTTCTGTTTAGAACTCTGGGGTATTTGGTGTTTTTTTTTTCTTCTCTTTTTTTTTTTGTAATATTGATTTGTTATTGGTATCAGTCTGTGCACCAGAGGAGCTTGCAATCTAATATTGCCAAGGTGCCAATACTAATATTTATTTAAATAGCTCTGTGCCTTGCAGAGATGTTAAGATGGTCTTAGCTTTACAAATGCATAAACAAATTCCCAACATATACCATTTTCTATATTTATCATTAAAAACCTGTTTTTGGACTCCAGTGCAGTGACTTTGCTTAGGCAGGGATGATGTCATCAGTCTGCTGCAGGCAGGAGGGCGCATTTCCTTAGTCTCCTTTCCTCTCCAGTGATCAGACTGCAACTTACAGTCTAACTAAGGTCTATGCAGCAGCCAGATTCACTATTATTATCCTGAATTATTAGTAGGGATGGGCCGAATAGACCTCTGTTCGGTTCGCAACCAGAACTTTCGAACACCGCAAAAGTTCAGACCCGAATAACAAACCCTATTAAAGTCAACGGGGACCCGAATGCCAAAAATCAAAAGTATAAAGTTATATGCAAGTAATTGGGCATACAATGGCTATAGGGGTCCTGCCCTGGGGGACATGTATCAATAACACCCCTTTCACACTGAGGCGCTTTTCAGGCGCTAAAGTGCTAAAAATAGCGCCTGCAAAGCGCCCTGAAAGAGCCGCTCAGTGCACTCCAAGGGCTTTCACATTTCACACTGGAGTGGTGCGCTTGCAGGACGGTCAAAAACATCCCGCGAGCCGCATCTTTGGAGCGCTGTAGGAGCGGTGTATTTACCGCTCCTAAAGCGCCCCTTCCCATTGAAAACATTGGGGCTTGCGGGCGGTTTTAACCCTTTTTAAAACTGCCCCGCTAGCGGCCGATCAGCGCCGCTAAAACGTCGGTAAAGCACCGCTAAATATAGCGCTGCTTTACTGACAGCGTGCTAAGCGCCCCAGTGTGGAAGTAGCCTAAAAAGTAGCCTTTTTAAAGTGAAAGCAAAAAAAAATATGAACAATTCCTTCCAATATAGTGCCTGGGGGTCCCCTTAGTCTACCTGTAAAGTGGCAGATCTGTACCATGTCTAGAATCTGCTGCAGCAATAATTGTATTTATAAATTTTCCCTGCAAGCTGCCTTTATTTTTTTATTTTGCTCAGCAACAGCTGGGGGGCCCCGTGTGAATGATGAGGCTACAATGTAGTGCATATGGAACAAGATTAGAGATTTTTTCTTGGGTACATTCTGGTGTCACTTTGACTTTGTATAGGAGTAACGGGTGAGTAAAAATTAGTCTTTGGGTGTCGGTGGCGCCTTCCCACCGTAACCCTGTAGAGGTGCTCTTGATAAAAGCAAGAATTGGCCTTGCTGTAAAAAAACTGCAATGATATGCACCTGTCAAAAGCATGAAACGCACATATAAGGTGCATGCATCTTTTTGAGCATGTGGTTACCCTGCTGTTGGTCCACAGGCTGAGATGTCCACCGGTGGGTACTTAGTCATAGGCCATGTGCCCATTCACATTATTGTGTTGCAGGAAAACACACTCCCATACATGTTACTGCAACGGGCAGCACCTCATGCTCCTTGCAAAGGTGCGGTGCGCTGCCATTCATTCTTAAAGTATTACTAAACCCAGGAGCCTGCATTCACTATATCTGATCTCCCCAGGACCCTGCATTCACTATATCTGGACCCTGCATTCACTATATCTGGACCCTGCATTCACTATATCTGGACCCTGCATTCACTATATCTGATCTCCCCAGGACTCTGCATTCACTATATCTGGTCTCCCCAGGACCCTGCATTCACTATATCTGGTCTCCCCAGGACTCTGCATTCACTATATCTGGTCTCCCCAGGACCCTGCATTCACTATATCTGGTATACCCAGGAGCCTGCATTCACTATATCTGGTCTCCCCAGGAGCCTGCATTCACTATATCTGGTCTCCCCAGGACTCTGCATTCACTATATCTGGTCTCCCCAGGACCCTGCATTCACTATATCTGGTCTACCCAGGAGCCTGCATTCACTATATCTGGTCTCCCCAGGACCCTGCATTCACTATATCTGGTCTCTCCAGGACTCTGCATTCACTATATCTGGTCTCCCCAGGACTCTGCATTCACTATATCTGGTCTTCCCATGACTCTGCTTTCAGTATATCTGGTCTCCCCAGGACTCTGCTTTCAGTATATCTGGTCTCCCCAGGACCCTGCATTCACTATATCGGGTCTCTCCAGGACTCTGCATTCACTATATCTGGTCTCCCCAGGACCCTGCATTCACTATATCTGGTCTCCCCAGGACCCTACATTCACTATATCTGGTCTCCCCAGGACCCTGCATTCACTATATCTGGTCTCCCCAGGACCCTGCATTCACTATATCTGGTCTCCCCAGGACTCTGCATTCACTATATCTGGTCTCCCCAGGACCCTGCATTCACTATATCTGGTCTCCCCAGGACCCTACATTCACTATATCTGGTCTCCCCAGGACCCTGCATTCACTATATCTGGTCTCCCCAGGACCCTGCATTCACTATATCTGGTCTCCCCAGGACCCTGCATTCACTATATCTGGTCTCTCCAGGACTCTGCATTCACTATATCTGGTCTCCCCAGGACTCTGCATTCACTATATCTGGTCTCCCCAGGACCCTGCATTAACTATATCTGGTCTTCCCAGGACTCTGCATTCACTATATCTGGTCTCTCCAGGACTCTGCATTCACTATATCCGGTCTCCCCAAGAGCCTGCATTCACTATATCTGGTCTCCCACAGTACACAGAACATGGAAATGCAATTATTTTAGTAAATATAAACGGCTAAAAAGCTTTTCTCTCCGACACTATATAGCAATCTTGTGACCTCTATCCTTGTCTGGTTAAAGTTTGTAGGAGGAGTTTTCATTCTCCTCTGACTGTCCTATGAGAAGCTACATGACTCCTGACCCTCTGTCTGGACAGTGCTGATTGGCCCTGTGCTGATCACATGCACCCTTCCCCCCCCCCCCCAAAAAAAAAAAAAAAAAACAAAAAAAAAAAACTTTCTAGCATGAGAGGTGGTAAACCGTGTTTTAGCTGCCTATTTTTACCTTCCTATGCCAACCTATCTGAACAAGCCCCTAACAAGAAACAATGTATCGGATTATAGGTCTTTATTTATTACCAGCATTTATTATTATGTACATTCACATTAATCTCTACTCTCAAGGAGCCATCAATTTAAGGTCCCTAACTCACATGCACGCTTATACTAAAACCAGTTTAGTCAGGAGACAATTAGGTAGAAGTGCTAACCACTAAGCCTGCTTTAAATTGTCCATAGCAGTCCCTGCTCTAGAAGCTTGCAATCTAATGAGCCCTCCATAGCTATAGACATAAAAGAGAATATCCATCCAAGTAGGCCAAAGGTTGCCTACATCCCAGAATGCAATAGAAAAAAAAAAAAAAAACCAGAGGGGATGGGACTTTAAGGACAACAGTGTATAATGGTAAAAAAAATATATTTTATTCAAAAATTACATATATACATAAATAATTGCACAATATTCAAAAAATATAAAAACAAAGATGGTGATACTGGTAGATTCTCATGTAGATCCGGACAGCCCGACGCGTTTTGGGACCAGTTATATCCCTTCGTCAGGGAGAGAGTCATACTGTATAGCTATAGGTAAGTTAATGTATATATATGGAGCTATTGCCGCCCATGTAACACATATGTACGGCATCAAATAGGATGGGCTTTAATGCCCATGTGTCACACATATGCGCCCATGGATGGATGGCCATTGTTTCTGTGCCAAAAGCAAGCTCACTGTGTTCCCCCAGCAAAACTACCGAGCATGTCATAGACAAATCCAGGTTCTCCAGTCATGATTGGGAGCTGGTGGGATCGGTTTTCAATTGAGTGACCACGGTGGCAGCCAATAAGAGTGGTCCCATCATCTGGAAGTCCATACTGTCCCTTATGTGTAAAAATCCATTTAAAGGAATGCTGTAGCCAGGCAGAAAGGGGTTAATAATGCATCAATATTTTGCAAAACTGTTAAGGTGCTGCAATTGCTGGCCACTCGATGAAAATGCTATTTGAATGGCTGTCTAGATTTATGCCTTCGGAGCTACAGACCTAGCACAAGGTCCAAAAAGGGGTACTGTTCCTCCCACTGCCACCAATGACAGGACACTATTCCTCCCACTGACACCAATGACAGGACACTATTCCTCCCACTGACACCAATGACAGGACACTATTCCTCCCACTGACACCAATGACAGGACACTATTCCTCCCACTGACACCAATGACAGGACACTATTCATCCCACTGACACCAATGACAGGACACTATTCCTCCCACTGACACCAATGACAGGACACTACTCCTCCCACTGACACCAATGATAGGGCACTACTCCTCCCACTGACACCAATGATAGGACACTACTCCTCCCACTGACACCAATGATAGGACACTACTCCTCCCACTGACACCAATGACAGGACACTATTCCTCCCACTGACACCAATGACAGGACACTATTCCTCCCACTGACACCAATGACAGGACACTACTCCTCCCACTGACACCAATGACAGGACACTACTCCTCCCACTGACACCAATGACAGGACACTATTCATCCCACTGACACCAATGACAGGACACTATTCCTCCCACTGACACCAATGACAGGACACTACTCCTCCCACTGACACCAATGACAGGACACTATTCCTCCCACTGACACCAATGATAGGACACTATTCCTCCCACTGACACCAATGACAGGACACTACTCCTCCCACTGACACCAATGATAGGGCACTACTCCTCCCACTGACACCAATGATAGGACACTACTCCTCCCACTGACACCAATGACAGGACACTATTCCTCCCACTGACACCAATGACAGGACACTACTCCTCCCACTGACACCAATGACAGGACACTATTCATCCCACTGACACCAATGACAGGACACTACTCCTCCCACTGACACCAATGATAGGACACTACTCCTCCCACTGACACCAATGATAGGACACTACTCCTCCCACTGACACCAATGATAGGACACTACTCCTCCCACTGACACCAATGATAGGACACTACTCCTCCCACTGACACCAATGATAGGACACTACCCCTCCCACTGACACCAATGATAGGACACTACTCCTCCCACTGACACCAATGATAGGACACTACCCCTCACACTGCCACCAATGATGAGGCGCTGAAGAGTTCAGTGTTCCATGACAAACTTGATGTAGGTCAATGAGTGGAAGCCAATTAAACTAGGAGTCTTTTTTTGGGAGGAAAAATGAGCATCTAGACGAGTGCTCTCCAAACTGTGGCCAAGGGGCCCTATTTCTGGCCACTATTCCACTGACACCAATGATGGGGCATTATTTCTCCCACTGATACCAACAATGGGGCACTATTTCTCCCACTGACACCAATGATGGGGCACTATTCCTCCCAGTGACACCAATGATGGGGCACTATTCCTCCCACTGACACCAAAGATGGGACACTATTCCTCCCACTGACACCAAAGATGGGGCACTATTCCTCCCACTGACACCAATGAGGGGGCACTATTCCTCCCACTGACACCAATGATGGGGCACTATTCCTCCCACTGACACCAATGATGGGGCACTATTCCTCCCACTGACACCAATGATCGGGCATTATTCCTCCCACTGATACCAATGATGGGGCACTATTCCTCCCACTGATACCAATGATGGGGCACTATTCCTCCCACTGATACCAATGATGGGGCACTATTCCTCCCACTGATACCAATGATGGGGCACTATTCCTCCCACTGACACCAATGATGGGACACTATTCCTCCCACTGACACCAATGATCGGGCATTATTCCTCCCACTGATACCAATGATGGGGCACTATTCCTCCCACTGATACCAATGATGGGGCACTATTCCTCCTACTGACACCAAAGATGGGGCACTATTCCTCCCACTGATACCAATGATGGGACACTATTCCTCCCACTGACAAATGGTGGGGCACTATTCCACCTACTGACACAAATGATGGGGCATTATTTTTCCATTGTGACACCATCAACAGGGAAGTATTCCTTCCATTGAAACAATCAATGGAGACCTCTTCCTCCCACTGATACCAATGGTGAGGCATTGTTCATTGCAGTTGATGCCAAGCCATTTTCTACTCCCACTGGCAGCAGTTGGGCCCCTCTAAAGCCTGCAGGACAGTAAACTGGCCCTTTGTTTGGAAAGTTTGGAGACCCCCTGATCAGGGGTGGACTGACAACTCATGGGGCCCCAGGAAATAGGAGATTATGGGGCCCCTAGGCAATCT
This sequence comes from Lithobates pipiens, assembly GCF_037356315.1. Taxonomy (NCBI): domain Eukaryota; kingdom Metazoa; phylum Chordata; class Amphibia; order Anura; family Ranidae; genus Lithobates; species Lithobates pipiens. Next base: position 12,370,659 of record NW_027507786.1, read on the forward strand.
GAGATTATGGGGCCACACAGTATACACACACACAGTATACACACACACAGTATACAAACACACAGTATATACAGACATGTTTCCAGGGCTCAAGTCCTGGGGAAAAAAGTGTGGGAACTCCCACCCAAGATCCACTCGCCCACCAAAAAAAAAAAAAAAACGATACGCTCATATGCAGGAACGCTTTAAAAGTGGTATTTTTCATCCAATTTTCGTATTGTGTGTATGAAGCTTAACTGTTAGTACATAAAAAAAACAATCCTCATACATAAATACGGTAATTCTCGGAATAATCGGCATTCATTCCATTGTGCTTCCAATGCGAATGTGAACATCATGTTCTGATCTTTATTGGGGAATGTTATTTTGTATATAGAGTGTTTATGTGGTGAGTTTACACTTTTCATTGAACAGAGTTTGGATAACACAGGGTTAAACGGAAAGATGATAAATGAAGTGCACATTATCTGGACAGAATGCTTGAGGAGATAGTGATGTGTTCCTGCTTAGGAGATGTATGTTAGCTTGGGGGGGGGGGCTGCAAACTCTGCAGGGGCTCCAACACACACTCGCTGCTATTCCAACCCTTCACATATTTCCACATAAACTTCCCTCCTGGCATTAAACTTTGCCAGGTATTGTGCCCAGCTTACCACCCCAAACTGATGTTCCTCCCTCAGCTCACCTCTCTCCCTGCATGTCCTGTGAGCAGAATAGCTGTGCTCCTCCTCTGGGTTCTCTCATCATATGGCTCTGAAGATAGAGGAGGGGGGGATTCAGTGGGACACACAGAGCAAGTATGCAGGAGACTGGGGGGGGGGATGAGGAGACAGAAATCAGGAGGGGCCGGCAGGGAGGAGCGCATGACGAGAGGTCTGACTAAATACAATCTCTTAGCAGCAGAGACCTGATCTACCCGAAAGGGAGGTCGAAGCGGAAGCTGTCATGGGGCCCCCTACTGGCAGTGCCTGAATGGTCAGGTGTGGGGCACTTACTATTGTGAGCTGTGTCGTGGCTGCTGGTGTAGCACCTCCCACACACCTCGCATACTTCAAAGTCTTGCAGGACACGGCTGCTAATGGGAACTGAGTTCCTGTTGTGGAAAAAGTACAGGAACTCCGTTCCCACCCATGCTGAGAAGGTACTGGAGAGGTGGGGCAGCTATAATCTCAGGATTTTTAGACCAAAAGGATGTCAGTAAGGGACATTTCAGAGACAGATGTAAAAAAAAAAAACACAGATTTTTACATACTGTCCCTGGTTTTACTGAGGCTGGCAACCCTGATGGGGCCCCCTAGTGGCATTGGGCCCTCGGGCAGTGCCAGAGTGGCCCAATGGTCAGTCCGCCCCTGCCCCTGATTTAGAGGAAATCCAGCCAAGCACAGTGAGGGCATTCAATCTTCTTACAAACAGAACCCTAGCAGGAAGCGAACCCCCCCCCCCCCCCCGAAACTCAGTGCTGCAAAGAGGCATGATGGGATTTGTAGTTTCACTACAACTGGAGTGCGGAGGTTGCCCACCCCTGCTTTGGAGGCTTGTATCAATCCCAGCCTCCCTTGCTACACAGTGATGCAAAGTAGCGGTAGCAGAGGCTGGCCAGGCTTGCATCTCTTTGCCCGAGGCTCCCAGTTGCGCCCTTTGAAGTGCTGCACACAGGTGAGCTTGCCAGCCGGCCATTCGCTGCCCTTCAAAGGATCATCATCTGGATTATTAAAGGAAGAGTCCACAGCAAAATAATTTCTTATGAATATTCGAAACCGTCGCCATCCCAGGCTCCTCCGTTTTCTGATAAGAATGTGACAATGGATGCGACTTCTCAATGAGTTGCTGTGCACTGCGACCGAGAGCTTGGCTGGCTGGACGGGTGGCGGCGCCGAGTGCGCGGATGGGTTTATTTAGGAGTTTAATAGAGGGGAAAGAATTGGCTTGGAAGCCGCTGCCTCTATCAAACATGCTTAAAGGGCTGAGAAATGTTCCAGATGGCCATTTCGGATGCTCAATAAAATCACCAGGGAAGGGGGGGGGGGGGGGGCAATAAGCCTGCGTTCTAATGATACCAATAAACCCAATAGAACTACATTAATGTTTTTTTTTGCAAAACTTTAGCCCTCCAGATGCTACGGTAGTGTGGTCATCTGCCCGTTTGGTGGTCTAGGAACATTGATTTTGGATGCAGCAGAGGGATTCCCAAATACGGCCCCCCAAAAGGCTCCTTCCTGTCTCTCACATACAAACATATACAGTATAAGGATTTAGCTTCTTTGGATTTTTGGAAATGCATATGAACTCACCCATAGCTTTTTTTGACCTCTGGCTTTCCTCACAGTCTTGCACAGTTGTACCGGCTCCTCTCTTGGACTGAAAAGGCTTCCTCTGATTTCACTGCACACTGTGAGCTTCTCACAATGTACATTAGAAGCTGCAACAAGTCAGAGCTCGCCTCATTTCCTGGCTGGAGGACATCCAGCATCATCACTAGCTTTTTCCTCTTCTGTCTGTGGCTCTCTCCCTTTCATTTTGTACCTTCTTAACAACTTGCTTACAGGCCTGCTCCTCTAGACTGACATCCACCCATGAAGACATTTTTATATTTTACATAAATCCTCTCAAGAGCCAGCCCACTGCTTGAGGGCTCTGAGATTTATTAATAAATATAGCCAAAACAGTGTAAAAATTACAGCATGTCAAGCTACTTGTCCATAGCATGGTGGTTCATCAGACTCAGCATGTACCCAAGCCCAGGAGATCCCCAATGAGGTTTCAAAGGCCAAAACCTCTTCTTCAGGGCCAAAACTGGTCTCCTGGGCTTGGATATATGCTGAGTCTGAGCCACCATGGCTCTGAAGAAGAGGGTTTACCCCTTGAAACCTGGTTGGAGGTCTCCTGGGCTTGGGTACACGCTAAGTCTGATGAACCACTGTAGCTCTGTAGAAGAGTGGTTGGCCCTCCAAACCTGAGTCTAATGAACCACCATGGCTCTGAAGAAGAGGGTTTATCCCTTGAAACCTGTTTTGAGGTCTCCTGGGCTTGGGTACATGCTGACTCTGATGAACCACTGTGGCTCTGAAGAAGAGGGTTTTGCCTTCAAAAACCTGAGTCTAATGAATCACTATGGCTCTGAAGAAGAGAGTTTATCCCTTGAAACCTGGTGGGACGTCTCCTGGGCTCGGGTACACGCTGAGTCTAATGAATCACCATGGCTCTGAAGAAGAGGGTTTATCCCTTGAAACCTGGTTGGAGTCTCCTGGGCTTGGGTACACACTAAGTCTGATGAACCCTTGTAGCTCTGAAGAAGAGGAGTTGGTCCACCAAACCTGAGTGTCTAATGAACCACCACGGCTCTGAAGAAGTGGGGTTTGTCCCTTGAAACCTTGTTGGAGGTCTCCTGGGCTTGGGTACATGCTAAGTCTGATGAACCACTGTAGCTCTATAGAAGAGTGGTTGGCCCTCTAAACCTGAGTCTAATGAACCACCATGGCTCTGAAGAAGAGGGTTTATCCCTTGAAACCTGGTTTGAGGTCTCCTGGGCTTGGGTACATGCTGACTCTGATGAACCACTGTGGCTCTGAAGAAGAGGGTTTTGCCTTCAAAAACCTGAGTCTAATGAATCACCATGGCTCTGAAGAAGATGGTTTATCCCTTGAAACCTGGTTTGAGTCTCCTGGGCTTGGGTACACGCTAAGTCTGATGAACCCTTGTAGCTCTGAAGAAGAGGAGTTGGTCCACCAAACCTGAGTGTCTAATGAACCACCACGGCTCTGAAGAAGTGGGGTTTATCCCTTGAAACCTGGTTGGAGGTCTCTTGGGCTTGGGTACAAGCTGAGTCTAATGAACCACCATGGCTCTGAAGAAGAGGGTTTAGCCCTTGAAACCTAGTTGGAGGTCTCCTGGGCTTGGGTGCATGCTGAGTCTGTTGAACCACCATGGCTCTGAAGAAAAGTGTTTTGGCCCTTGAAACCTGGTTGGAGGTCTCCTGAGTTTGGGTACATGGTAAGTCTAATGAGCCACTGTGGCCCTGAAGAAGAGGATTTGGCCCTCGAAATCTGGTTGGAGGTCTCCTGGGCTTAGTACATGCTGAGTCTGTTGATCCACCATGCTACAGATCAGTAGCTTGATAGGCTGTAATTTGTACACTGCTTGTGAGTATATCTAAAGCCCCGTACACACGAGAGGACTTATGTCCGACAGACTTCCGAAGGAGTTCCGTCGGAGTTCTGCCGGAGTTCCGACGGAGTTCTGACGGACTTTTCGGCGGAGCGGACTTGGCCACACACAATCACACTAAACTCAGACGGATTCGAACGTGATGACTTACGACTGGATTCGAATACGGAAGTTCATAGCCAGTAGCCAATAGCTGCCCTAGCGTCGGTTTTAGTCCGTCGGAATAGCATACACACGAGCGGAGTTTTCGAAGGGACCCGGGTCCGGCGGAGTTCCGTCGGGAAAATTTGAAGCATGTTCCATATTCTAAAGTCCTTCGGACTTTGGCGAGTCAAAAGTCCGTTGCAGCCCACACACGATCGAATAGTCTGACGGACTCAGTCCGTCGGACTTTGGATGTTGAAAAGTCCGCTCGTGTGTACGCGGCATTATGAGGACTACTTATTTGTGTTTTTTCTTTGGGGCAATCACAGTCCTTAGAGGGCAGCAAGGTCTGAAGTATCCCTGGGCTGTGTGGAAAAGCAGTCATCTATGAAGAATCTTTACTAGACCACTACACTCATGAGCAGGAGGTGCTTTCATATTGTGTCACTGAGGGCTCTGAGGAAGGGTGCTGGGATGTTTCAGGACCTCCCCATTAGCCATGGTCTGCTTGCATTGCATAAAGAAGGACGGAGAACCAGTGATGATGTCACTGTGATGTCACTGTTCCCATGCTGAGCCATACCACGGCATGGTTTTCATGTTTACTGGGAGCATTACTGGGGCACAAGGCTGCTTGTGTCTGATGCCTCAGCATTGTCCATGTTTCCTGTCCAAGTGTGTTTCTAACTGTTGAGATGTTGAAGAGCACCTACCTGTCTTGGACCTACCTGGAGGCAACAATTGCTAAAAGTGCAGGCAGTCTGTGAGCTAGTGTGCCTCAGGGATTTCACTAGGTGGAATGTACGGCCAACCCATGGCTGCTGGCACTAGTTATCTGCTTCTAAAGAGACTCATGGGGATTCACATGGGGATTCAGTCTTTCAGGTTACCAGGAGGCAGCACCACGGATGAGTGATGCAATGTCTTTGCAAGATACTTGACAATGCTGCGTTTGCATGTGTGAGGCAGCTGGTGCCTTAAGACTCTTTCAAAACCTTCCTGTATTTGTCTTCCATACCTCATACAGTTGGCAGCAACATTTACGAGCCCATTTACATCCTTGGGGGGGTGCTAGTGGTAGTAAACTCTTTAGATTGAAAAAATAGTGCCCCCTGAAGGTCAATGTCATAACTGTCACATTATGGCAGACTTACTTGTAAAGTGGATCTCTCCAGTGGCACGCTGCCACCCCTGACAAGGATTCCACCTTCACCCCGTCTTCCTTCTGGGGTCACGTGCTTCGGCTGTTTAACTTGCTGAGCTGTGATGACGTCACTCCTGCCCACGCGCACGGGAGTCGTGATCACAGCACGCACTTTAGAGTGCCGTTCAGTCGGAGTGCAGTGTGCATGTGCGGGTGACGTCCCCTGCTGCTACAAATGTGAATATCTTCTAAAAGGTCTACCTAGGTGCAGATCTTTATGTGTCAGGAATCTGCAAACATGCACATTTTTTGTGGTGTGCGCCGCAGCACCATGCGGTTTGGTGCGACGCAATATTGGAAGGGTCAAAGACTTCTTTTCCGTGTCTCTTGCCAGAAGGGCAGACCATTTAAATAAATGAGCTGCCTTACACAAGCCACGTGGGAAGGTGCACCACGTTTGCAGTCACGTACCTGGTTCCCAGGCCAAAATGCTGAGAGGGTTCCCCTTGCTGAGTGTTCAGTGCCCATGAAGATGCTAACAGGGATCACTAAGCCCAAAGAAGCAGGGATTGCCAGCTGTGCCACGGATGTCAGATAGGGTTGCCACCTGTCCAGGATTCAGCTGGACAGTTCGGGTTTTGAATCATGTATCCGGGTTTCAGTCCACCTGAAACCCGGACAAATTATTCAAACCAGGCTGTGGCTCCTCAAGCAACCGAGATAGTCATATTCAAATCTCCTGCCGCTGTGGGCGGCTGTTTGGGGGCAGGCTTGGCATCACTGAAGGGTAAGGTGATGATGTCAGCAAGGGCAATTTGGCCACACCCACTGGCGTGCTCTGTGCGCTACATTACTACTCTCCTTGGGCCACCCAAATGTGTCCCAGGTCTTTTATAATCCTATAGTGTTTACTGCAAAAAAATGTAAAAATTGCCCTGTGTCGCAAAAGTGTTCGGGTTTGGCTTGAAAAAAAAGGTGGCAACCCTAATGTCAGATGCTGGTGTAGCCACCTCCCTGCGGGTGAACCCTGGGTGGGAGGGGCAGCTGCTCCTTAGAAGGATGAAGGTTGGGCTGACAGTACACAGCAGGAAAGTAGCAGCAGGCTGGTCACATCAGGTAAGTGCAGAAGGTTTGTCACAGCAGGTAAGTGCAGCAGGTTGGTCACAGCAGGTAAATGCAGTAGTCCGGTTACAGCTAGTTGGCACCTTAAGTGGATTGCAGCAGGCAGGGCAAGTAGGGTTGCCACTTTTTCTTCAAGCCAAACCCGAACACTTTAGTGGCACACAGCAAAAAAAATTTTTTTGGGGGATTCTGTAAAGGATTGCAAAAGACCTAGGACACCTTTGGGCACTCCAAGCAGAATAGTAATGGGGCTTGCATAGTTGCAAGCCCCCTCACCCTCACTGTTCTGCGCTCCATTACTGCCTTAATATTGTGTCCAGGTTTCAAGTGGACTGAAACCCGGACACATGATTCAAAACCCGAACATGTTCACATCAATGCATTTTTGTGCCTCTGCGTTTTTGGAAAGGGAAAGGGATAGGGACCTGCATCAAAAACGCAAGTATCGCTTTTTTACCGCGTTTTTGGCGTGATTTTGCGGCGATTTGTGTTTTGCTAAGCAACCACGGTGTAAAAAAAAAGAAAAGAAAAAAAAAAAAAAAACGCTGCAAAATCACAGCGGTTTTTTTTTTACACTGTGGTTGCTTAGCAACCAGATATATACAGTGAAAAAAAAAAGAAAAGAAAAAAACTCAAAACGCAAATCGCGGCAAAATCGCGGCAAAAACGCTGAGGCTGGGTTCACATTGCAGCGATGCGGGAACGCTGCGAATCCGCGGCGGGTTCCTGCATCGCATACCTCCCGGCGGCAGTTCACACTGCCCTATGCGAACAGCTGGGAGTGTCATTGAAAAGTTAATGACACCCCCAGATCAGTTCGCATATCGCAGTGCGATCTGCAAACTCGGACAGGAATCGGATCGCATGGTGTGAACACCCCATGCGATCCGATTCTGCTGCGGACCAAAAAAAAAAGGGTCCTGTGCGAGTCTGGGGCGGGTGCGATGCGAATTCAGCCATACTATCTGTATGGCTGAACTCCCATCGCTACAGAGATCGCATGTGATTTGCACTGCAGTGCGGTGCGAATCACATTCCGATTCTCGTCACCGCTGCAGTGTGAACCCAGCCTGATGCGGGTCCATTGACGCTGCATTTTGCATGAAAAATGCATTGATGTGAACATGTTCCATAGGAACCCATGTTAAAAAATGTCCTTGCATTTCTGCAAAATGCATAAAAAAAAAAACGCGCTAGTGTGAATCAAGCCTAAGGGGCACCACCACTTTGAAGTGAATAAAGAAAATAAATAAAAAATAAAGGGGCAGGAGCCAGGTTTGGTTGGGATTGGTGGGATTTGTGCGGGTGACAGGTGCTCTTGACGTCGGTCTCCTAGACAAAGTATATTGCCGCATTGGTGACAAATTTTAATAGGCCGGAGGAGAAAAAAAAAAAAAAGCTGCAATAATGTTTAAAATTGCAATTACTGTGAGATCGTCTCCCAGCGAAATGATTTCTTAATGTGATTTCATTTCAGGAGCGAGATTGGCGCGAGGTGTCCAAGTCTCATGAATTTTAATGCTCCAAACAGTATTGTTTTCCATTTGCAGGTGCTAACCCCGTAATCAGGGGAGATAAGTAAGGAGGTACTTACCGCAAATTGGATCAGCTCGGCTGTGATTGGGGGGCCTCCGGATCTGTGGTTGGGGGGGGCCCTCCGGATGTGTGGGGTCTCTGCTGACGCCATTCACGCATGGAGGATTGGGGTGGGTTAACTCTTTGGTGCCTGGGGAGGTAGTGCCCCATGTGACCGGGGGAGGGGGTGTGCCAACCTTTCCTCTCTTTCAGATCAGCTTTAGGGCCCTTTGATGTTTTTTTTTCCTGTGCTTTTATGCAAGAAAAAACAAAACAAAAAAAAAGTTCCCCTTTAACATCCTGTAGGGATTATTGTTGCTGGGGGGGGGGGGAGGGTAATCAAATTTTACTGTTGGTGGGTGATCTATTGTTGCTGTGGGGAAATTATTGTTGCTGTGAGGGATCTACTGTTGAGGAAGGGGGTCTATTGTTGCTGGCTGCTGGAAGATCTGCTGTATTATTACATTGGGGGTCTATTGTTGCTGGAAGGGGAGGGGGGGGGGTATTGTTGTTGTAGTATTTTGTTGCTGAAAGTCTATTGTTGTTGGGAGGAGGATAATCAATTTTTATTGGGGTGGGGGGAATCTATTGTTTCTGGGGGCCAGTTGTTGCTGCAAGGGATCTATTGTTTCTGGCTGCTGGAAAATCGACTGTATTATTACAGTGGGGGTCTATTGTTGCTGGAAGGGGAGGGCATTTGTTGTTCGAGTAGAATTTTGTTGCTGAAAGTCTATTGTTGCTGGGGGGGGGGGGGGGGGGAGAAGAATCTATTGTTACTGGGGCTGGGGGGAATCTATTGTTGCTTGGGGGAGGATAATCTCTTTTTACTGGGGTGGGGGGAATTTACTGTTGCTGGGGGTCTACTGTTTTGAGGAAGGGGTCTATTGTTGCTGGCTGCTGGGAGATCTACTGTATTATTACATTGTGGATCTATTGTTGCTGGCCAGGGGGGTATTGTTGTTGGAGTATAATTTTGTTGCTGAAAGTCTATTGTTGCTGGGGGGGGGGATTTATTGTTGCTGGGGGTCTATTGTTGCTGATAGGGATCTACTGTTGAGGAAGGGGTCTATTGTTGCTGGCTGCTGGGAGATCTACTGCATTATTGCATCGGGGGTCAATTGTTGCTGGGGGGATCTACTTTTAGGGAAGAGGCCTATTGTTGCTTGCTTCTGAGAGATCTACTGTATTATTACATTGGGGGTCTACTGTTGCTGGGGGGGGAGGGTATTGTTGTTGGAGTAGCATTTTGTTGCTGGAAGTCTATTGTTGCTGGGGTGGTAGAATCTATTGTTGCTGTGGGGAATTGTATGTGCTGGGGTCTATTGTTTCTGGGGGGGTCTAATGTTGCTGGAGGGAATTTGTTGTTTCTGGGGAGGTTCTATTGCTGCAGGGGGATCTATTGTTTCTGGGGGAATCTATTGTTTCTGGGGCGGGGGTCTTTTGTTTCGGGGGGGTTCTATTGTTGCAGGGGATTTATTGTTTCTGGGGGGATTTATTGTTGCTGGAGGGGGTTATATTGTTGCAGGGGAATCTATTGTTTTGGGGGGGTGGTAATAGGTTTCTGGGGGGTTCTATTGTTGCAGGGGGGTCCATTGTTTCTGGGGGATTTATTGTTGCTGGGGGTTCTATTATTTCTGGAGGGGGGGTTCTAGTGTTGCAGGGGGTCCATTGTTTCTGGGGGATCTATTGTTGTAGGGGGATATATTGTTTCTGGGGGGGGGGGGTCTATTGTTTCTTGGGGGGAGGGGGTTCTAGTGTGCCGGGGGATCTATTGTTTTTGGGGAGATATATTGTTGCAGGGCATCTATTGTTTCTGGGGGGATTCATTGTTGCTGGGGGGGGGGGGGGGGTTCTATTGTTGTACATGTAAAATTCATCATTTTTTTTGCTAGAAAATGACATAGAACCCCCAAACATTATATATGTTTTTTTTAGCAAAGACCCCTAGAGAATACAATGGCGGTTGTTGCAACTTTTTATCTCGCACGGTATTTGCGCAGCAATTTTTCGAACACGTTTTTTTCAGAAAAAAAAAAAAACCTTCATGCTTAAAAAAAAAAAAAAAAACAGTAAAGTTAGCCCATTTTTTTTTTTGCATAATGTGATAGATGAAGATACGCCGAGTAAATAGATACCCAAAATGTCACGCTTCAAGATTGCACGCGTTTGTGGAATGGCGCCAAACTTTGGTATTTAAAAATCCCCATAGGCGACGCTTTAAATTTTTTTACTGGTTACATGTTTTGCGTTACAGAGGAGGTCTAGGGCTAGAATTATCGCTCTCGCTCTAATGTTTGCGGCGATACCTCACATGTGTGGTTTGCACACCGTTTTCATATGTGGGCGGGACTTACGTATGCGTTCGCTTCTGCGTACGAGCTCACGGGGACAGGGGCGCTTTAATTTTTTTTTTTTTATTGTTAATTTTACTTTTATTTTTTTTAGTTTGACACTTAAAAAAAAAAATTTGATTACTTTTATTCCTATTACAAGGAATGTAAACATCCCTTGTAATAGGAATATGGCACGATCGGACCTATTTACAGTGAGATATGGGGGGGTCAATAAGACCCCAACATCTCACCTCTAGGCTGGGAAGCCTAAAATAAAAAAATAAAAATAATACGATCCTGGCTTCCCAGCCGAGGTGGCGCCGTTATTTTGAATGCAGAGGCCGGGCGTGACGTCATAACATCGCGCCCGGCCTCCGAATGATCATAGAGACTCCGGGGACCATCTGGTCCGCCGGAAATCTCCATGGTATCATCCGGGGGCCGGCGGATCCTGTGACTGACTCACCCATGGAAGCGGTGAGTCGGTAGAAGCACCGGAGGGCAACGGGAGAGGGGGGGGGGGGACGTCCCCTCCCGCCGCCCGTAAGAACGATCAAGCGGCGGGAACAGCCGCTATGATCATTCTTACGGTGCAGGGAATCGCCGACTGAAAAACGCCGATATCTGAATGATGTCTGTGGCCTCAGGCATCATTCAGATATAACCGCCGAAAGCCGAGGCCGTCCCTGGACGTCCTACCGGCGCGAAGTGGTTAATTGTTGTTGTCACCGATAATCGTTTACTTTATTATTCGAAGTATCACTATTACACTTAAAGCGGAGGTCCACCCTAAAGTGGAGCTTCCGCTCATTGGAACCCTCCCCCCTCCTCCGGCGCCACAATTGGCACCTTTCAGGGGGGGGAGGGGGGTGCAGGTACCTGTACAGTACAGGTATCTGCACCCACTTCCGGCGTAGATTCTGCAGAAGGCACGCCCCTTTCCGCAGAATCTACGCCCCTTTCCGAAGGTCCCCCGCTGCCTGCTGGGAAACACACGGATCCCAGAGACAGCAGGGACCATCCTTATTGCGCAGCGCGACTCGCGCATGCGCAGAAGGGAACCGGGAAATGAAGCCGCAAGGCTCCACTTCCTGATTCCCATACCCAAGATGGCGGCGGCGGCAGCACCCGAGAGACGATCGAGAGATCGGCTTCGGGTGCCGACATCGCGGGCGCGCTGGGCGGGTAAGTGTCACTATTTTAAAAGTCAGCAGCTGCAGTATTTGAAGCTGCTGGCTTTTAAAAAAAAAAAAAAAAAACGGCGGAACTCCCGGCGGACTCCCGATTTAAGCACTTTATATTGTTGATCGTATGTGTTTAGATCACTCCGCTGGCGCCGTTAATATTTGTTCACTTATCTCATGCGGTTTTAGCACCTTTGCTAATAGCGGCTGTGGTTTCCACATTTTATTATTTCACTTTTTATTCCATTAGCGCTAGTTTTAGTTTGTTTCATTTTTTTTTTTTTGCGATACGACACTGCATTATTTTAACTGACAATTGCGCGGTCGGTCGTGTGACGCTGTACCCAAATAAAATTGATGTCCTTTTTTTTCCCCCACAAATAGAGCTTTCTTTTGGTGGTATTTCATCACCTCTGCGGTTTTTATTTTTTGTGTTATAAACAAAAAAATAGCGACAATTTTGAAAAAAAAAAAAAAAACAATGCTTTTTACTTTCTTCTATAAAACATAAATAATCAATTTTCTTCATCAATTTAGGCCAATATGTATTCTGCTACATGTTTTTGGTAAAAAAAAAAAAAAAAAAAAAAAAAAAATCTCAATAAGTGTATATTGATTGGTTTGTGCAAATGTTATAGCGTCTACACTAACTATGGGATATTTTTATGGATTTTTTTTTTTTTTTTTTTTTTAGTAGTAATGGTAATGGCACTAATCAGCGAGACTTCGACATTGCGGTGGAAAAATCTGACACTGAGCGACACTTTTTTGGGGATCAAAAGCGTTGTCACTGTACTAATGACACTGGTAGGGAAGGGGTTAACATCAGGGGGCGATCAAAGGGTTAACTGTGTTCCCTGGGAGTGCTTTCTAATGCCTTGTACACATGGTTGCAAATTCCGACGGGAAAGGTCCGATCGGATTATATTGTCGGAAAATCCGTGACTTGATCTGAGCATGTGTGGCACATGCGTGGCACATTGTCTGTCGCAATTCTCTACAAACGATCGGAAAAAGTCAGATCGGATTTTTTTTGTCAGAAAATTTTAGATCCTGCTCGCAAATTTTTTCCGTCGGGATTTCCGACGGAAAAAGTCCGATAGAGCCTATCGGACTTTTTCCTTTGGAAATTCCAACGGAAAAAATTTGCGAGCAGGATCTAAAATTTTCTGACCAAAAAATCCGATCTGACTTTTTCCGATCGTTTGTAGAAAATTGCGACGGACAATGTGCCGCGCATGCTCAGATCAAATTAGGAGACCAAAGCTGTTGGCTACTAGCCGCAACGTAGTCCCATTGTACGCAACGAACATCACCACGTTCCGGACGATCGGATTTTCCGACAACTTTGTCCGACCGTGTGTATGCAACACAAGTTTCGGACAAAATCTGTCGGGAAAAAATCCAACGGATTTTGTGGTCGGAATGTCCGACCGTGTGTACAAGGCATAACTGTGGGGGTGGTGCTTTGACCGAGGGAAGACAGAGATCCGTGTTCCTGCTTAGCAGCAACACAAGATCTCCATCTCCCCCCTCTCTGATAGTACAGCAATCTGCCTTGTTTACATAGGTAGACCACCGTTCTGCCTCTCTTGGTAACGATCGCCGGGTGCCGGCGAACATTGGGTCCGCCGGACCTGCTGATTGGCTCCCGCTGTGTCCAATCACAGTGGGAGCGGGTTAGCCGGCAGCGCGCACGTGCGCTCACTCCCCGGACCCGTAAATCAAAATCAGGTACAGGTACGTGATTTCATGCTGAAGGGCCAGCCTGCTGCAGTAAATGTACGTGGGGCGGTCCGGAAGTGGTTAAAGAACACTTTTCCTTTAACCACTTCCCGTCCAGCAACGTACCGAAACGTCACTGCATAGGAAAGGTGATGTCTTGGTCATGCTGCAGCCATGACCGAGGGATTAATGTTTCTAGCTGGCGATTCTGAAGCTGGTCAAAGTAATTTGAGCGGCTAAAGTGCCGCTGGATTACTTTTACAGGCGACAGAAGAGGGTTCCACTCCCTACCTGCCTCCGCCTTTACCGGGCTTTCCAAAGCAATCGGGGAGCCCGATAAGGATGTGACCAGCGGCGTCCAGGCACACAGTAATAGGTGTAGAAAAAAAAAATGCGCTGTGTCCTAAAAACCCTAAAAATTGCAGCAGCTCTGACCACACCTGTCCTCTATGAGTGACAAATTGTGACATTAGTGAAAAATGTGACAATATGTGGGTCAACACTAGGGGTTGTTGAGACCCAAGAAATAAGTCAGCAACATGAACAAATATGTCCTTCGATGTATTGCTAATAAGCGATGGACAAAACACCAAATGTTTGGAGTCCTCCTCATGCACATGACAAATTCACACCAACATGCCATCCCAGGCTATATCGCCTGTGGCTAATACCCAGCCAGGGCCTTTGTCTCCTGAATTGACAAGCAGCGACCCGACCAGAACAGCCTCCAAACACCACTTGTAGGTGGATGAATAATGTTATCACAGAAGATCAAAAGGATCTAGGGTCCTCGATTCTCATGATCACGATAACCCATAGACAGAAAAATGGCTCGCCATAGATAAAACCACGCTAGTAATTTATTGTATAAAACAGTATCACTTACATAGAAGTAACAGAATTCAAGCATGGATAGTAAGTCAGCCGGCTACGATACGAACGCACATTCCTTCGGAGCGCTGAACAGTGCGACGACGTCCGCACTCCTCCCGACGTGTTTCGTCACAAGTCTGACGTCTGACAACTGATTTTGTGCCTTTGACTGTGTACCAGCAGAAACCGGAAGTGATGAGAGTTGTGCCACCCACTGATTTCAGCTCTTTATTTACCTGGCCAGGGAAGCAGCCAATCAGACCGATCTATGTCTGATCGGCTGCATTAGAGACCAGAGGAGAGGTCTCCATAAAGAGGACCTGTCAAGGCCCATGCTTTCACAAGGAATGTTGACCATTCCTTGTGATAGAAATCAAGTTAATAATGAAAAAAAAAATTTTTTCTTTAATTACAATAAGTAATAATAAATTTAAAGCACGTTCGTCCTCCTGTGCTTGGGCACAAATACGAACGCCCGCGCCGCTCCTGTGCGCATATGTAAAAAGCGATTATGCCACACAAGTGAGGTCAGAGTGAGAGCAATGATACAAGCTCCAGACCTCCTGTGTGACCCTAAACTGGTAACCTGTAAAGTGTTTCCTATGGGGATTTTTAGGTAATGTAATTTGTCACCATTCCACGGGTAGACGCAATTATGAAGCGTGATTGGAATCGTGTTTGGTATCTATTTACTCAGCGTAACGTCATCTTTTATATTTTAAAAAAATGGGTATCATATGGTATTTTTGTGCATCAATATTCATTAACGTGTGTTTTTTCCAAAAAAAAAATAATGCTACACAAATACCATGTGACATAAAAATATGCAATGCCCCCCCCCCCCCCCCATTTTATTCTCTAGGGCCTTTGCTTAAAAAATATATAATGTTTGGGGGTTCTGAGTAGTTTTTTTTAGAAAAAAAAGAATTATGTTTCATACATGTGGGAGAGGAATTTCAGAATTGGCCAAAGGACCTTAAAGAGTACAAAGGACCTTTAAAGACCCACATACAATAGATCTCACATGGATGTGTTGTTGTATTGCTTGCTCTAATACATGTAGAAGAAGTGGTGTTGCAGTATTGGGTCAGTGAGGTCCAGCGCTCCAATTACTGATCTGATTGTTCTTCTGTAGGCGGCTTCATAGATTGTGTAGTGATGACTCCCTAAGAAGCCGTTGGAAATAATTGGGTTCTCCTTACTGTCCCGTGGCTACTCGCCCTATATCTGGACCCAACCACTCACTAACAAACCTCTGGTAATAATCAGACTCCAGGGTCTTTTTACCATTTAATGCAGTACTCACATTGGAAAGAGGGTTTTGTGGTGTAGGGTACTTAAAAAGCACAAAAATAGGAGGACAGAAATACTGAATCATCAGTTAGGTCCTTTGAGAGGGATCTCTGAAAATAGACGCTGATAGACAGAGGAGAACCAGATACACTAAATCTATGACTCATTGAAAGTAGCCACAGTGCTTCCTTGCCCCTGAATCTTGTCCTTCTCTAAGGAGACAAAAATGCCCGAACCTTGGGGCAAAGATCTGCCTTCCAGGGTCCAGATGACCTTTCCTTCCAGCTCCTCCACAAACTTCTTCAGCAAGAAGGCCTACTCTCCAGGCCAGCTCCTCTACAACTGTCCTCTACGACTGTCTTCAGCAAGAAGACCCTCTCTCCAGCCCAGCTAATCTACAACTATTTTCAGCAAGAAGGCAGGGGCATAACTATAGGGGGTGCAGCAGTCGCGACCGCAGCTGGGCCCTGTGATGCAGGGGGCCTATGAAGCCCCCTCTACATATGGCCGGCAGCAGCATAGGCAGCTAGGGGTACCAGTGCACCATGCACACTGGGGGCTGGAGGTGGAGGGTGACTAGCAGAGCTCCATGCTCGACTATCGCACTGGCTGCTCTTTAGTTGTGCATTCCCTGCATGACCTGTGTCCTCGGCCGGCTCCTCAGAGTACCCCTCTCCTGCTCCATGCATTGCCGCTCAGTCCGATGTCTGTTCTCCCCAGCCAGAGTCCCGCCCCCCCCCTGAGTCCGGCCCACACTGCACTGCATACTTCTCCCGGGTAAACAAACTTTAAGCACACAGATGCAGTGCTGCCCTATGAGAGCCCCCCGGAGGACACTGCAGGCTTGTCTGCCAGCCCCCCTCCTCCCCCGTCATACACAGATGATGAAAGGTCTTTCTGGGAGATATGCTGATCGCCTGTCCAGCACACTGGATGGAGCCCAGGCCAACATGGATGAGTCCATGTTATGGCCTACAGCTTGGTCATGGTGAGTGAGAGGACCCCATCCCCCACAGACCATTACATACCCCTCCATCTCCCCCTGGGGACAGGGACCCCTTCTCACGTGGGGACATGGACCCCCACCTCCCCTGGGGACAGGGACACCTTCTCACCTGGGTGCAAAATCTGATACCAGTGGTGGAACTACAGGGCTCACAAAGGTCATACCTGTGACCACGCCCTGGAATTCCACCGCCGGACTTGGAGGGAAGGGCCCCGGCTGGGGTTCAGGGGGGCCCTTTATGGTTTCTTGCATCGGGGCCCTAAAGGTTCTAGTTGCGCCACTGCAAGAAGGTCCTCTCTTCAACCGAGCCCCTCTATGACTGTTCTCAGCAAGAAGGTCCTCTTTTCAGATCAGCTCCATTATGACTGTCCTCAGCAAGAAGGTCCTCTCTTCAGACCAGCTCCTCTACAACCATCTTCAGCAAGAAGGTCATCTCTTCAATCGAGCCCCTCTATGACTGTTATCAGCGAGAACTTCCTCTCTTCAGACCAGCTCCATTATGACTGTCCTCAGCAAGAAGGTCCTCTCTTCAGCCCATTTCCTCTATGACTGTACTCAGCAAGAAGGTTCCCTCTCCTGCCCAGCTTCTCTATGACCATCCTCAGCAAGAAGGTCCTCTCTTTAGACTAGCTCCTCTACAACCATCTTCAGCAAGATGGCCTTCTCTTCAACCCAGCTCCTCTATAACTGTCCTCAGCAAGAAGGTCCTCTCTTCAGACCAGCTCCTCTACAACCATCTTCGGCAAGAAGGTCATCTATTCAATCGAGCCCTTCTATGACTGTTATCAGCGAGAACATCCTCTCTTCAGACCAGCTCTACTATGACTGTCCTCAGCAAGAAGGTCCTCTCTTCAGACCAGCTCCTCTACAACCATCTTCAGCAAGAAGGTCATCTCTTCAATCGAGCCCCTCTATGACTGTTATCAGCGAGAACATCCTCTCTTCAGACCAGCTCCACTATGACTGTCCTCAGCAAGAAGGTCCTCTCTTCAGACCAGCTCTACTATGACTGTCCTCAGCAAGAAGGTCCTCTCTTCAGACCAGCTCCTCTACAACCATCTTCAGCAAGAAGGTCCTCTCTTCAGACCAGCTCCTCTACAACCATCTTCAGCAAGAACGTCATCTCTTCAATCGAGCCCCTCTATGACTGTTATCAGCGAGAACGTCCTCTCTTCAGACCAGCTCCATTATGACTGTCCTCACCAAGAAGGTCCTCTCTTCAGCCCATTTCCTCTATGACTGTACTCAGCAAGAAGGTTCCCTCTTCTGCCCAGCTTCTCTATGACCATCCTCAGCAAGAAGGTCCTCTCTTTAGACTAGCTCCTCTACAACCATCTTCAAGCAAGATGGCCTTCTCTTCAACCCAGCTCCTCTATAACTGTCCTCAGCAAGAAGGTCCTCTCTTCAGACCAGCTCCTCTATGACTCTCCACAGCAAGAAGGTCCTCTCTTCAGCCCAGCTCATCTATGACCATACTTAGCAAGAAAGCCCTCTCTTAAGCCTTGCTTCTCTATGACACTTGTCAGCATGAAGGTCCTCAGTTTAGCCCAGTTCCCTTCAAACATGTACTCCAGCTCCACCTCCAGATTATTTATATGGGCACCCAGCACATGGCTCATGCTGGTGCCAGCATTTCTTCAAACAGGCCTCCTCCTAAGCAAAAGTGCCAAGGGAGAATACGTTTAGGGAAGGTTCCTCCAAACATTTTATCATATCCCAAGTAATACTCTTGAATGAAGCTGCTCAGGGATTAGCAGGGTCAGTTAAATGTTGGTAACCCAGAAGGTTGATCATATTGCACTGCTTTAAAGAGCCTTCCTTCAGAAACAGGCAGAGCTAATCAACCCCACCAGGCTCAGGGAAGATCTGCAGAGCCCAAAAAAAGCAGCTCAGGCTGGTTACAGCCTAGCAGTGAACACATTCTAAATGTTGTAACAATTGCATAGGGCAGGGTCACTATGAGTGTTTATTGAATTGTGCTATGTTGGCCCCTGGGGTCACTAAGGGCTCTATTCAAAATTGCTATACCGTTTTTCCATTAGATAATCACCTGGGGGTGCTTAGTAGAGCCTGTCCAGGGCACTGGTGTCACGCCATCCAATTCTACTCGGTGCCACCTGGTCCACTTTTTTTTTTCCTTGCAAATTTTATGATCCCAGAGCTTACGCCTAGAAGGAATTTAGCAGCATTAGTATATGCGTAGGATAACCTGACAACGGCTCTCAAATCTTCCCATCTAAACAATTTTTTAACCTTTTTTTTAAATTTTACTTAGACTTTTAATTGTTACATTGTTTTAATAAATATGTTGTTTTTTTATTTTTATTTTTTTAGGCTGACAAAAGGGAATTTAGTTTTTGATATTTAATGTTTTGTTTAACCACTTATAGACCGGACCATTTTGCTGGTCAAAGACCAGACCACTTTTTGTGATTCGGCACTGCTTTGCTTTAACTGACAATTGCGCGGTCGTGCGACGTGGCTCCCAAACAAAATTGACGTCCTTTTTTTCCCACAAATAGAGCTTTATTTTGATGGTATTTGATCACCCCTGCGGTTTTTATTTTTTTCGCTATAAACAAAAATAGAGCGACAATTTTGAAAAAAAACGCATTCTTTTTTACTTTTTGTTATAATAAATATCCCCCAAAAATATATAAAAAAACATTTTTTTCCCTCAGTTTAGGCCGATACGTATTCTTCTACATATTTTTGGTAAAAAAAAATCGCAATAAGCGATTATTGATTTGTTTGCGCAAAAATTATAGCGTTTACAAAATAGGGATAGTTTTATGGCATTTTTATTAATATTTTTTTATTATTTATTTTTTTACTAGTAATGGTGGCGATCAGCGATTTTTATTGTGACTGTGACATTGTGGGGGACCCATCGGACATTTTTGACACATTTTTGGGACCATTGTCATTTATACAGTAATCACTGCTATATAAATGCAGTGATTCCTGTGTAAATGACACTGGCAGTGAAGGGGTTAACCAGTGGGTGGCAGTGTAGGGGTTAAGTGTTCCTAGGGGTGTGTTACTAACTGTGGGGGGGTTGGGCTTTCATTTAGTGAACACTGATCTCTGCTCCAATCACATGGAGCAGAGATCAGCGTCACTAGTTGCTAGGCAGAATGGAGAAATTCTGTTTACACGGCATTTCCTCCATTCAGCCGCCCCGTGAGAGACGATCGCGGGTATGCCCCCGGCGATCGAGTCCGCGGGACCCGCGACCGGACTCACGGGGGTCCCGACCGGCGCGCTCGCGATGGCAGGGCGGCATTAAAGATTGGACGTACCTGTACGTCAATATGCCTGCCCGTGCCATTCTGCCGACGTACATCGGCGTGCGCTGGTCGGGAACCGGTTAAGGTTTTTCCTCGTCAGGAACCTTTCCCTACCGCTAGTACTGTCCCTAACAGATGGGGTACCTTTCCTTACACTACCCACTCGCATCAGGTGTACCAAACCCAAGGACCAGGGTCTTAAATTAGATGGCCACCAGAGTCACATGGGTGGCCAACATCCAATCAGATCGCTGCCCTAGTGACTCAGGAAGCCATAGAGGAACCCTGTTCCTCATGGCTTCCTTTCCCTCTGTATTGTATTCCCTCTGCACCTGCCTACATACTTTTTGAATGGATTGTCTAATGGAAGGAGCCTCAACACCAGGACACAAGTGCATTATAGGACATTGGGTTACGGTGTGGACATGGGGAGGGGGACCCAATGCAAGGGTAAAGTTTCTCTTTCCAAGAGTCTAGCTTTAACTCTTCTCTGTTTTATTCCTACCCCCCACCCCAGCAAAAAAAAAAGTTTGGTTGCTCATACATTTTAACATGTAAGCCCTTGTACACACGGTCGGAGATTCCGACGTGTCCTATCGGACCGTTTTGTCGGATATTCCGACTGTGTGTGGTCTGCATCGGACTGTTTCCGTCGGAGTATCTGACGGACCAAGTTTTCCAACTTGCCGGTAAAATTTTCCAACACAATGCTCCGATCGGACATACTCCGATCATGTGTAGCCTACTCCGACGGACAAAGTGCCACGCATGCTCAGATCAAATTCCTACACCAAAGCTATTGGCTACTAGCGTGAATATAGTCCCGTCCTAACGAAATAACGTTATCACGTTATGTACAATCGGATTTTCCGACAACGTAGTCCGACTGTGTGTATGCAACATCACTTCTGGACCTCTTCCCGGAATTAATCCGTCGGAATTACTCCGACGGATTTGGTAGTCGGAATCTCCGACCGTGTGTACAAGGGCTTAGAGCTTATATGGATTTCAGTGATTGTGTTTACATCTACTTTAAAATCTCGGGGGAGTAGGACACCTCTCTCCCGAACTGGGTGCAGTTGGGAACTGGAGTGCCACATTTCTCCACCATAGACCCCCCAATTGACATACACTGTATTACTAAAAGTATTGGGACGCCTGCCTTTACACGCACATGAACTGTAATGGCATTCCGGTCGGAGGGTTCAATATTGAGTCGGCCCACCCTTTGCAGCTATAACAGCTTCAACTCTTCTGGGAAGGCCGTCGATAAGTTTAGGAGTGTGTCTATGGTAATGTTTGACCATTCTTTCAGAAGCGTATTTGTGAGGTCAGGCACTTATGTTCTCGTCCTGACTCACAGTCTCTACTCTAATTCATCCCAAAGGTGTTCTATCGGGGTTGAGTTCAGGATTCTGTGCAGGCCAGTCAAGTTCCTCCACCCCCAAACTCGATCATCCATGTCTTTATGGACCTTGCTTTGTGCACCGGTGGACAGTCATGAAGGGGCCATCCCCAAACTGTTCCCGCAAAATTGGGAGCATGAAATTGTCCACAATGTCTTGGTATGCCGACACCTTAAGAGTTCCCTTGACTGGAACTAAGATCCAAGCCCAACCCCTGAAAAACAACCCCACACCATAATCCCCCCTCCCCCCACACCACAATCCCCCCTCCACCAAATGATTTGGAACAGTGCACAAAGCAAGGTCCATAAAGACATGGATGAGCGAGTTTGGGATGGAAGAACTTGACTGGGTATTGAAGGATAGAGAAAGGCTTGGAGCGCAGCGCCAACCAGAGTGCGACTTCACCAGAATGAAGGGAAACCACAACGCGCTTCAGAGCATGTGCAAGGCTAATATGGAGCCTTTTTCAAGTGATACCGGGGTGAGGGAGAGCCGGATTTAAAGCGGGAGTCGGCCGGGACTCCGCGTTTTTTTTTTTTTTTTAAAAGCCAGCAGCTACAAATACTGCAGCTGCTGACTTTTAAAATAGTGACACTTACCCGCCCAGCGCGCCCGCGATGTGGGCACCCAAAGCCGATCTCTCGATCGTCTCTCGGGTGCTGCCGCCGCCATCTTGGGTATGGGAATCAGGAAGTGGAGCCTTTCGGCTTCATTTCCCGGTTCCCTACTGCGCATGCGCGAGTCGCGCTGTGCAATAAGGATGGTCCCCGCTGCCTCTGGGATCTGTGTGTTTTCCCAGCAGGCAGCGGGGCACTTGCGGAAAGGGGCGTAATCTATGCCCCTTTCCGCAGAGAGCTATCCCGGAAGTGGGTGCAGATGCCAGTACTGTACAGGTATCTGCACTCCCCTCCCCCCTGAAAGGTGCCAATTGTGGCGCCGGAGGGGGGGAGGGTTCCGATGAGCGGAAGGTCCACTTTAGGGTGGACCTCCGCTTTAAATACACAAAATGACCTCAACATATAATTAACTCTTTACACGCATTATTGATTTGTTCAAAACAAGAATCTGAAAGTGAAATCATACAGGAACAATAGGGGATGGGGAACAATGCGAAAAGGATCTATGTAAAATATGCAATAGTGGGTGTAAATTAGTTAGTTATATGTCAAGGTCATTCTGTGTATTTAAATCCAGCTCTCCCTCACTCCTGTATCACTTGAGAAAGGAACGCGCATGCTCCGTATTAGCCTCGCGCATGCTCTGAAACGCATTGTGGTTTGTCTTCATTCTGGTGACGACACACGCCGGGTGAAGCTGCGCTCCAAGCCTCTCTGTATCCTTCAATACCCGGAAACTAATCAGACTTGTCGGCTTTCATCCCGACCATCTCCCTATAACACGGCGGCTTCTTTTATACCTTGGATTGGAAGCTCTGGAGACGCACCCCACCGGGCTGTCACCAACAGATGAGCCTTTTATGCTTTTATTGCATGCGAGTGTTCATTTGACAGATTGTCTTCTGTACTAATATATATTACACTTAGAGGCGCTCTTCTGTTTTTCTTTAAAGTTGTACAATAGGGATGAGGTCAGGTACTGATGTTGGATGAGAAAACCTGATCCCAAAGGTGTTCAGATGAGAAGACCTGATCCCAGAGGTCTTCCAAATGCAGGGTTGGGATCAGGGCTCTGTGCAGGAAAATTGAGGTCCTCCATGACTTCAAACCTGCTGAGCACCTTTTGGATGAGAAGACCTGATCATAAAAATGTTCCATTAGGTGTGAGTTTAGGTACTTATGTTGGATGAGAAAGCCTGATCCCAAAGGTGTTCAGTAGGGTTGAGTTCAGGTACTGATGTTGGATGAGAAGGCCTGATCCCACAGGTCCTCCAAATGAAGGGTTGGGGTCAGGGCTCTGTGCAGGACATCTGAGGTCTTCCATGACCTCAAATCTGCTGAACACCTTTTGGATGAGAAGACCTGATCCCAAAAATGTTCATTAGGTGTGAGTTCAGGTACTTATGTTGGATGAGAAAACCTGATCCCAAAGGTGTTCAGTAGGGTTGAGTTCAGGTACTGATGTTGGATGAGAAGGCCTGATTCTACAGGTCCTCCAGATGAAGGGTTGGGGTCAGGGCTCTGTGCAGGACACTTGAAGTCCTTCATGACCTCAAACCTACTGAACACCTTTGGGATGAGAAGACCTGATCCCATAGATACTCAGTAGGTTTGAGGTCAGGTACTGATCCCAAAGGTTTTCCAAAAGCAGGGTTGGGATCGGAGCTATGTGCAGGACACTTGAGGTCCTCCATGACCTCAAACCTACTGAACACCTTTGGGATGAGAAGACCTGATCCCAAAAATGTTCAGTAGGTTTGAGGTCAGGTACTAATCCCAAAGGTTCTCCAAAAGCAATGTTGGATGAGAGAACCTAATCCCAAAAGATTTCAGTTGAGGTCAGGTACTGATGTTAAATGAGAAGACCCGATTCCAAAGGCCAGGCCAGAACTCTGTGCAGAACACTTGAGTTCCTCCACACCAAACCGGTCAATAAATGTCTTTATGGAGCTGGTTTTGTACACAGAAACACAGTCACGTGGAAACGGAAAAAGGGTCACCCCCAAATTATTACCACATGATTGGAAGCACACACTTGTCTAAAAATGTATTTGTATGCTGTAGCATTAACAGTAGCCTTCACCGCAAACACCCGAACACAAGGGGGTGCACTTACTTTTGGCCATAGAGTTCAAATGTGATGTCAGATGGATGTTCACCGCCCTTTTGGCCATTATAGTGCAGGCCAGCCTTTCCCAACCTTTTTACTCCAAGAGGAACATTTGAAATACACTTTGGGTCTCCAGAAAGCAATTCTTTGACAATCACTGGAAAATATGTCGCTTACGTTGGTGGACGGAATACCACCCTTACAGACAGATATTAGATCATTGGTGTCATACTGCTGATTTGGTCTTGGAACTATGCAGGCACCATCAAAAAGGAGGCCTAAAGCTCAAGCAAACCCCCCCCCCCCCCCCCACCAACCTCTGGAGGAACCTTAGGGTTCCATGGAACTCTGGTTAAGAATGGCTGGTGTAGGCTTACATTCAGGGCCGTTTTTAAGGCGGGGCAAAAGGGGCAGCTGCCCTGGGCCCTGTCATTGTTGGTGGGGCCCAAAGCAGCTGCCTCATACTTGCCAACTATCCTGGTTTAAATTCCCTCGTCCCCTGAGGTTTTAGTCCCATGCGGTGTCCCGATATCTCAGTGTGAAGTGCTGCTACTAAAGCCCCATACACACTATCAGATTATCTGCTGAGTTTTTCCTTCAGATTTACCAAAACCATGTAGTAGAAGGGCCTGCCTGATTGCATACACATTGAAACTCCTAAGGTTTGTCCTCATATTATATGGTTTAGGTAAATCTGAAGGAAAAACTCAGATAAACTTGATAGTGTGTATGGGGCTTAATGCTGCCCAGTTCTGCCCTATTGTTGTGTAAAGATGACTCACCTGCAGACCCCGTGTAAATTACCGGCTTCAAATGTAAATAGGGGCGGGCGGCGGCATTGATATGTATATAATGCCCCCCCACCCCCCCAAGTTCATATCCACAGTAATCTCTAGCAACCAATCAACAAGCAGAATTAATTTGCTGTACCTCTAGCAACTAATCAGTGAGCCGTAATGTGTGCTGTAACCTCTAGCACCAGTCAGTGAATGATGATGGTACACTGTAACCTCTAGCAACCAGTCAGTGAGCGGTAATGGTACACTGTAACCCTCTAGCAACCAGTCAGTGAGCGGTAATGATACACTGTAACCTCTAGCAACCAGTCAGTGAGCGGTAATGATACACTGTAACCTCTAGCAACCAGTCAGTGAGTGGTAATGATACACTGTAACCTCTAGCAACCATTCAGTGAGCGGTAATGGTACACTGTAACCTCTAGCAACCAGTCAGTGAGTGGTAATGGTACACTGCAACCTCTAGCAACCCAGTCAGTGAGTGGTAATGATACACTGTAACCTCTAGCAACCAGTCAGTGAGCGGTAAAGATACACTGTAACCTCTAGCAACCAGTCAGTGAGCGGTAATGGTAACACTGTAACCTCTAGCAACCAGTCAGTGAGCGGTAATGATACACTGTAACCTATAGCAACCAGTCAGTGAGCGGGTAATGATACACTGTAACCTCTGCTGCCTGATCTGATTCAGTAACTGATTTTGCGTCTAGCTGCTATTTAGTGTATGTTTCGGAGCAGGCGGAGAGCAAAACTGTATGGGGGGGGGCCCCAAGAAAAGTTTTTTTTGCCCAGGGTCCAATCAATATTAAAGACGGCCCTGCTTACGTTAAATTTAGTAGAAGGCACAATCATTTTGTAACATGCATCAGTTAAAAAAAAAATCAAAAGGCATTTTTCGGGGGACAAACGTTCCAAAGACGAATCTAATACCCCGGTCGTTCCTGGAAATCGAGGCCATTTGACAATCACGCTGTGTGTGTGTGTGTGTATCCACATTACTCCCGAATTTCTGTGAGCGCAAAGATATCTCCGTATGTTTTCCTCCGAGAGATAACAACATTTTTTAAAGGCAGCGTGGAGCTGTCCCTAACGGATTTATACTTCGCCTTTTGAAAAAAAAAAAAAAAAAAAACTTGAATTGTATCCTTCCCGAAAAAGAGATGTGCGCGAACATCTGCTGCTCGCAACGGAATCTTCGCCAAGCACAAAGTGCTCTTGATGTCTCTCTGTTACGGCTTCTAATTTTTTTTTATATATTTTTTTTTCCCCTTTCTGCAATCTGCCCGTTTCCTAGTTACAGAAAAGACAAAAAAAAAAAAAAAAAAAAAAAACAACATCTCCCAAACGCCATCAGACGCAGAGCTTCTGGTTGCGCCTGCCTAGGCCGCGCGATCGGCTCCCCCCTGCGTTGGGCTTAAAGAACGCAAAGCATAAAGAAAAAAAAAAAAAACACAACACAATGAATATAAATTGAGTATTTTAGGTCACTGAGGCATTTTTTTTTTTTTTTTTGCTGGGAAATCCCAGGAGGGTCTTTAAAAAAAAGCCGCAATTGTTTGATCACAGGTGGCAAAGAGCGCGCTGGATATTAAAGCAAGCTTTGTGTTCATTAATTATTTATTAACTGCTATTTTATTAAACGGCTGCGCGAGTACCCGGGAACAATAGAAAAAAAAAAAGAAAAAAAAAGAATAAAAAAAAAAATAAATAAAAAATAAAAAAGGCAATGCAAGCAAACGCAGTTGCTAAGGATTTTAATAATTAGTGTTCCTTGTTATCAATAAATTGCATTTAAATTAGAAATTTTCATTCGTTTTTTTTTTTTTTTAGCGCACCCCTGTGGGAGTCACTGGTGAATGAAGTTTCTTTTGCAGCCAGGTGCCCAGCATTTTTCTCCACTTTTCCACTGGTCCCCAAAAAAAGAAACAATCTTATGGTTCCTTTTTATGTTTTTTTATTTGTGGGGGGGTGGGGGGGGGGACGATAAACATGGAATAGGGCGAGGGAGCATGGGATACCCCCAGAAAAACTGTAAAACTGAATAACTTGAGGGGTCCTCCACTTCTTGTTGCACAGTACAAAAAAAAGTGGCCAAGCTGACAGTGACCAGTACTCGGGGGGGCCGCTCATAAGGGCAGTACCAACTAGTCCTGTGTACCGGGCCCTGGGCCCCATTAGAAGGGCCCAGGAGGTGGGAGCAAAGGAAGGACTTTTTTTTTCATTTTCAGGGATGTAGGGGGATAAAGTCAGTGCTGCTTTTCTGCTACACCTTGGGGGGGGGGGGGGGTATGTGGGTGTAGGCACGGTTGGGGGGGGGGGCTTTATAGGGCCCCATGATTTCTAACAGCGCCCTGCCTGTACTCCTTACAGAGTTAAAATGCTGCACACGGAGTTGCTTACTCACTTAGCCACAGGATCATCGGTTGTCCCCTGCCAATATCCACCAGGCTCTTCTTAGTGAGGCGGGGGGTAGAGAAGGACTTTTTTTCCTTTTTCGGGGTGTAGGTGGTAAAATCAGTGCTGCTTTTCCGCTGCACCCTGGGGAGGGGTATGTGGGGTGTAGGCAAACAACCACCCCCCTGCTGCACCTCAAACACCCCCACCCCCCCACTGTCTGCCGGTCCACCAGCACTTACCCCATCTAGGCGGCGGGCACATTGGGTAGCGGCGGGATCGGGAATCAGCGGGCACATTGGGCAGCGGCAGGGATCAGCATCGGCGGGCACATCGGGCATCGTCAGGGATCGGGCATCGGCGGGCACATCGGGCATCATTGGGCACATTGGCCAGTGGCGGGGATCAGGCATCGGCGGGCACATCAGGCAGTGGTGGGGATCAGCATCTCAGCAGGCACATCGGGTATCGACGGGGATCGGGCATCGGCGGGCACATCAGGCAGCGGCAGGCACTTTGGGCAGCCCCCAGGATTGGGGCATCGGCGGACACCAGGCTGCAGCGGGCATTAGGCAGCGGCTCCTGTGTCTTCTCCTCGCTTTTCCGCCTTGTCCTTTCAGCCAAGGACAGGTGATGGGTATCAGACCCGCTTCCCGATTGGCTGGGAGGAGAATCAGTGTTGCAACAGCCAATATTCATTGGCTGTTGCAACACAACTGGGTGGGCTCCAGGCGCAATGCTCTGCACCCCGAGCCCAACCTATTTTGAAGCCTCTCTGGCTCCAATCAGGTCCTTCACAAAACACACCCCCCGCCCACCCCCGCCATAGGAATTCATGTGCCCGGCGCACTGAAAGGTGCCGGGCGAATGGATAGGGAGGGTGGTGGCGGCGGATAGGGGAGGCGGCGCGGTGCGCCCTCAATAGACGGGTTGCCCCTGGGTGCAAGCCTGGTTGGGGGGGGTGGGGCCCTATCAGGAGGGCTGTATAGGGCCCCATGATTTTTAACAGCGGCCCTACCTGTACTTAGAGTTCAAAGACCCAACTCGAACCCTAGATCCACGCTAAGGACCTAGCTGGGACCTCGGTGTCTTCCTAATGGCTTCTTCTAGAAATCTGCTCCAGGGGACAGAGCCCCTCCCCCTGAACAGAGGTCTCCTCCTCCAGGATCTCTGTACCTTTTTTGCCTCAGACCCCAGACTATTTATGAGCTCTTCCACCACCTTCTGGGCACACCTCCCCAGGGATTGGCTGGAGTTCCATAAATATTCAGGCTGCATGCCCTCTTCTTCTTCCCACTATAATCAATGGCAGAGTTATTTGCTTTCTAAAAATGACCTAATAAATGTATCCTTTCAGGAAATGTAGTTACTGAATAAACTCCGGCTGTGTCTCTATATACGGAGGACCTACAAAAGAGGTGCCAGATCCCCTATCTGGAATGTTCAAAAGTAACCACGTACGGATTTAAACGCTAGACTCTGTGCAGAACGAAAAAAAAAAAATTGTTTTGTTTCGATTCGATTCGTTATTTACATAAATTTGTTTAATCTGTTAATTCATTTTTGGAATTTTCTTTGTTTATTCAAATCGATTCGAATTTGGATCGATTCGAAAAGTTTTCGATTCGTTTTTGATTTTTGAATAGTTTTCGAATTTGAATAGTTTTCCAATTTCCAAAGAGAATAAAAAAGAATAGAAAATAAAGGAAGAGAATAGAAAAAAAAAAATTGAATAGAATAGAAAAGAATATAACAGAAAATAAAAAAAATATAATATAATAGAATATGTATAAAAAAATAGGATTAAATAGATTATAACCATCTTCTGAAATCTGAATAGAATAGAAAAAAATACAATAATAATAATAATAAAAAAAAAAGAATAGAAATAATATAACCATTTTCCAAATTTTAAATAAAATCAAATTGAATTTGAATAGAATAGTAAATAA
The DNA here is from genome assembly GCF_037356315.1 of Lithobates pipiens. Taxonomy (NCBI): domain Eukaryota; kingdom Metazoa; phylum Chordata; class Amphibia; order Anura; family Ranidae; genus Lithobates; species Lithobates pipiens. The sequence goes on from NW_027507786.1 coordinate 12,399,791, forward strand.
CACAATAGTATAGAAAAAAAACAATAGAATAGAATGAATAACCATCTTCCTATTTTAATCTATTCTTTCTATTCTATTCAAATTGATTCTATTTTTCATTTGGGAGAAGGGTTATATTCTTTCTAATCTATTTCTATTATATTATATTGTTTTTTTAATTGCATTCTTTTTCTATTTGTTTATTCTTTTCTATTCTATTCTATTGTTTTTTAATTTTATTCTTTTTCTATTTGTTCTTTTTCTATTCTATTCTATTTATTTTCTAATTTATTCTATTCGGAATTAGGAAGATGGTTATGTTCTTATATTCTATTCTGTTTTTTCTATACTATTTTGTTATTTTCTATTCTATTTATTTAGTATTCTATTCAAATTTGAATTGATTCTATTTGCATTTTGGAAATTGATATATTCTTTATATTCTATACTATTCTATTGTTTTTTTTTAATTCTTTTCCTTTCTATTCTATAATTTTTTTTGTTCTATTCTATTTCATTATTTTCTATTCTATTCTATTGTTTTTAATTGTATTCTTATTCTATTTGTTTATTCTTTTCTATTCTATTCTATTGTTTTTCAATTGTATTCTTTTTCTATTTGTTCTTTTCTATTCTATTCTATTGTTTTTAAATTTATTCTATTGGAATTTAGGAAGATGGTTATATTCTTTATATTCTATTCTGTTTTTTCTATACTATTCTGTTATTTTCTATTCTATTATTTTCTATTCTGAAATTTGAATTGATTCTATTTGCATTTTGGGAAATTGATATATTCTTTATATTCTATACTATTCTATTGTTTGTTTTTTCATTCTTTTCCTTTCTATTCTATATTTTTTTTTGTTCTATTCTATTTCATTATTTTCTATTCTATTCTATTGTTTTTTAATTGTATTCTTATTCTATTTGTTTATTCTTTTCTATTCTATTCTATTCTATTGTTTTTCAATTTTATTATTTTTCTATTTGTTCTTTTCTATTCTATTCTATTGTTTTTCAATTTATTCTATTCGAATTTAGGAAGATGGTTATATTCTATTCTGTTTTTTCTATACTATTCTGTTATTTTCTATTCTATTATTTTCTATTCTGAAATTTGAATTGATTCTATTTGCATTTTGGGAAATTGATATATTCTTTATATTCTATACTATTCTATTGTTTGTTTTTTCATTCTTTTCCTTTCTATTCTATAATTTTTTTGTTCTATTCTATTTCATTATTTTCTATTCTATTCTATTGTTTTTTAATGGTATTCTTATTCTATTTGTTTATTCTTTTCTATTCTATTCTATTCTATTGTTTTTTAATTGTATTCTTATTCTATTTGTTTATTCTTTTCTATTCTATTCTATACTATTGTTTTTAAATTTTATTCTTTTTCTATTTGTTCTTTTCTATTCTATTCTATTGTTTTTAAATTTGTTCTATTCGAATTTAGGAAGATGGTTATATTCTTTATATTCTATTCTGTTTTTTCTATACTATTCTGTTATTTTCTATTCTATTCTTTTCTATTCTATTCAAATTTGAATTGATTCTATTTGCATTTTGGGAAATGGATATATTCTTTATATTCTATACTTTTTTTTTTTTTTTTTTTTTTATTCTTTTCCTTTCTATTCTATTATCTTTTTGTTCTATTCTATTTCATTATTTTCTATTCTATTTTATTCTCTTTGGAAATTCAAAAACGATTCGAAAACAAATCGATTTCGAAAACTATTCGAAAACGATTCCAATTAAAATTTTGTCCAATTTTTTAATTGTTTTCGTTATTTCGGATTAGTTTCCATTCTGTACTATTGTAATTCGGAAATTCGGATACATCCGGATTTCCAAAAACTGAAAATTCGTCCAATCAACATGCTGTCTGAAAGTGGTTATTACAAGATCATGGCTGAAGCTTTTATTTCCATCGGCTGTTATATAAAAGTCATTCAAGCGGTTTTACAGACGTGTCTGCTCCCAGGCTGTCCTATTCCTCCAGGGAGCCTGGGACTGCGGTAAAGGAAGGATTCCCATAGAGGAAATGGAGGAACGACTGTTCCCCCGATATCCTTTGTGATTGAACCCAGAAGAGATTGTGAGATAATGATGATTTCATGTCTGATTTCAGAGCTGTTAGCCAGGAAAGCAGCTAGTCAAGCACCATCTGTGCTTGGTTAGCTGCTTTGGGGGGGAGACATTGGGAGTGTAATTGACCACTGATGTCTCTATAAGGGCTTGTTGGCTCCCTTGTGATAGCAATAAAGTTGAATTAAAAAACAAAAAAGTTCAAAAGTGTACAAAAAAAATTTAATAAATTGATAATAAATAAATAAATAAATAAAAGTGCCACATTCCCCTGTGCATATACACAAATGCATATACAGTGGAACCTTGGATTACGAGCATAATCTGTTCCAGAAGAACACTTGTAATCCAAAGCACTCGCATATCAAAGCGAGTTTCAAGTCAATGGAAACGAAGATAATGCCTTTCAGTAACGCATGTGGCCAGAGGTGCGGGGGTGCTGGAAACACTCGGAGACACTCGGAGACACTCATAGATGCTCAGAGATGCTCGGAGACGCTCGGAGATGCTCGGAGACACTCAGAGACACTCAGAGATGCTATGCGATGCTCGGAGATGCTCGGAGACACTCAGAGACACTCAGAGACGCTATGCGATGCTCGGGAGATGCTCAGAGACACTCAGAGACATTCAGAGATGTTTGGAGATGCTCGGAGACACTCGGGAACGGAGTGTTTCTGATTTTCCGAGCATCTCTGAGTGTCTCAGAGCGTCAACGGCGCAAACGCTCCTCTGGCCACATGCGCTACTGCACACCCCAGAGGCTTGAATCCTGCTCGCCTTGCGAGACAACGCTCAAAAAACGAGTCAGGATTTTTTTTTTTTTCAAAAAAAAAACAGCTCGCATTGTGAAATGCTTGTAAACTGCGTTAATCGCAATCCGAGGTTTTACTGTATGTATTATGTAACCAATCATTGCACCACACCTGTGCGGTATCACTACCAACATCGGAGTAGGAGAAATAATTCTAGGCCCCTAATTCAAAGTTGTGGATTTAATTTAAATCATAATCATAAAGAGCAACTGTCATTTCTGTCCCGCAGAGGCTCCTCCTCTGACCCGCTGTTGGCTCCTCCTCTGACCCGCTGTTGGCTCCTCCTCTGACCAGCTGTTGGCTCCTCCTCTGACCAGCTGTTGGCTCCTCCTCTGACCCGCTGTTGGCTCCGCCTCTGACCCGCTGTTGGCTCCACCTCTGACCCACTGTTGGCTCCTCCTCCGACCTGCTGTTGGCTCCTCCTCCGACCTGCTGTTGGCTCCTCCTCTGACCTGCTGTTGGCTCCTCCTCTGACCTGCTGTTGGCTCCTCCTCTGACCTTCTGTTAACTCCACCTCTGACCCGCTGTTGGCTGCTCCTCTGACCAGCTGTTGGCTCTGCCTCTGACCCACTGTTGGCTCCTCCTCCGATCCGCTGTTGACTCCTCCTCTGATCCCATGTTGGCTCCTCCTCTGACCCGCTGTTGGCTCCTCCTCTGACCCCCTGTTGGCTCCTCCTCTGACCCGCTGGTGGCTCCTCCTCTGACCCCCTGTTGGCTCCTCCTCTGACCCGCTGTTGGCTCTGCCTCTGACCCGCTTTGGACATTTTCACTTAGGGGTGTACTAACTTTTGTTGGCAGCGGTTTAGACATTAATGGCTGTGTGTTGAGTTATTTTGAGGGGACAGGAAATTTACACTGTTATACAAGCTGTACACTCACTACTTTACATTGTAGACAAGTGTCATTTCTTCAGTGTTGTCACATGAAAAGATAGAAGAAAATATTTACAAAAATGTGAGGGGTGTACTTACTTTTGTCAGATACTGTGTATGTATATACATATATATACATATATATATATATATATATTATATATATATATATATATATATATATATATATATATATATTTATATATATATATATATATATATATATATATTTTTTTTTTTTACATTTCTTCAGTTTTTGTTTATTGCCCACTATACAGTGGTGTGAAAAAGTGTTTGCCCCCTTCCTCATTTCCTGTTCCTTTGCATGTTTGTCACACTTAAGTGTTTCGGAACATCAAACCAATTTAAACAATAGTCAAGGACAACACAAGTAAACACAAAATGCAATTTGTAAATGAAGGTGTTTATTATTAAAGGTGAAAAAAAATCCAAACCATCATGGCCCTGTGTGAAAAAGTGATTGCCCCCTAAACCTAATAACTGGTTGGGCCACCCTTAGCAGCAACAACTGCAACCAAGCGTTTGCGATAACGTGCAATGAGGCTTTTACAGCGTCCTGGAGGAATTTTGGCCCACTCATCTTTGCAGAATTGTCCTAATTCAGTTACATTAGAGGGTTTTCGAGCATGAACGGCCTTTTGAAGGTCATACCACAGCATCTCAATAGGATTCAGGTCAGGACTTTGGCTAGGCCACTCCAAAGTCTTCATTTTGTTTTTCTTCAGCCATTCGGTGGTGGACTTGCTGGTGTGTTTAGGATCATTGTCCTGCTGCAGAACCCAAGTTCGTTTCAGCTTGAGTACACGAACAGATGGTCGGACATTCTCCTTCAGGATCTCTTGGTAGACAGCAGAATTCATAGTTCCTTTTATCACGGCAAGTCTTCCAGGTCCTGAAGCAGCAAAACAGCCCCAGACCATCACACTACCACCACCATATTTTACTGTTGGTATAATGTTCTTTTTATGAAATGCAGTGTTCCTTCTACGCCAGATATACTTGGACACACACCTTCCAAAGAGTTCCACTTTTGTCTCATCGGTCCACAGAATGTTGTCCCAAAAGTCTTGGGGATCATCAAGATGTGTTGTGGAGAAATTGAGACGAGCTTTGATGTTCTTTTTGCTCAGCAGTGGTTTTCTCCTTGGAACTCTGCCATGCAGGCCATTTTTGCCCAGTCTTTTCCTGATGGTGGAGGCATGAACGCTGACCTTAACTGAGGCAAGTGAGGCCTGCAGTTCCTTGGACGTTGTTGTGGGGTCTTTTGTGACCTCTTGGATGAGTCGTCGCTGCGCTCTTGGGGTAATTTTGGGCGGCCGGCCACTCCTGGGAAGGTTCACCACTGTTCCATGTCTTCGCCATTTGTGGATAATGGCTCTCACTGTGGTTCGCTGGATTCCCAAAGCTTTGGAAATGGCTTTATAACCCTTTCCAGACTGATAGATCTCAATTACTTTCTTTCTCAATTGTTCCTGAATTTCTTTGGGTCTCGGCATGATGTGTAGCTTTTAAGGATCTTCTGGTGGACCTTACTGTGTCAAGCAGCTCCTATTTAAGTGATGCCTTGATTGTGAACAGGTGTGGCAATAATCAGGCCTGGGTGTGGCTAGAGAAATTGAACTCAGGTGTGGACAACCACAGTTATAGTATGTTTTAACAAGGGGGGCAATCACTTTTTCACACAGGGCCATGATGAATTGGATTTTTTTTTCACCTTTAATAATAAACACCTTCATTTACAAATTGCATTTTGTGTTTACTTGTGTTGTCCTTGACTATTGTTTAAATTGGTTTGATGTTCCGAAACACTTAAGTGTGACAAACATGCAAAGGAACAGGAAATGAGGAAGGGGGCAAACACTTTTTCACACCACTGTAAGTTTATTTCCAGTATAAAACCTTCCTGGCCCCTCCCCCAGCTCTGCTCGCTGCGCAGGCGTGTACAATGATGATGTCACTGTTCCATTTCCAAGGTAATATCTCACAAAGTAGATTTCGATGCTTTGTGGCTATTGAGGAACACACTGTATGTAAATGAAGGTTTTTGCGCCTGGAGCTCAGCTTTCATAAACACCGAGATAGTGACTGTAACAATCTGATAGAAATTTTAAAACCTTGACGGGGTCGATTTTCTCGGTGCTGGGAGTGTCCCCGAATATTGGGAGCTGCTGCTGTAAAAACGCAGTCGTATTTTCTTCTCTTTCAAATCTACAAAGGACTAATTGGGGACGCCGGCTCCCAGCTTAGCTGTGCACAATGATTGTCAAATTATGCGTGTTTGCGTCCCAGAGTCCCCAGTCTCTCCAGTCACATCTGTCGCTGGTTTCCTGTAAGGCCGCCGCCCCTCCTTCTCCCCGCAGGCTCTCTCCTGTTTTCATGTCTCGATGATGACAATCATGCGTACAGTGTGGAGGTGTAATGTGTTGCTGGCAGTGAAGTGGATTGTGGTGACTCTGGAAATGCCTTTTGTGTATTGAACACGACTGACCTTTTTACTGCCGCTGATGTAACCTAAATGCACGGTTGCAGCACTTGGAATGTTATATTTATAGATGCTGGGCCTCTGCTACCCATGGTAGTCAGCTACCCACTCCTATCCATAGTGGTCACCTACCTACTTCTACCTGTGATGGTCTCCTACCTTTGATAGTCTCCTACCCACTCCTACCCATGATAGTCTCCTACCCAATTCTACCTCTGGTAGTCTCCTACCCATGGTAGTTTCCTACCCACCCCTACCCATCGTAGTATTCTACCAACTCCTACTCATGGTGGTCTCCTACCCCCTTTTACTCATGGTAGTCTTCTACCGACTCACAGCCAAGGTAGTCTCCGCTCCACTCCCATCCATAGTAGTCTACTACACATTATGGTTTCCTATCCACTCCTTCCCATTTCCTATTCACTCCTACCCATGGTAGTATTCTACCAACTCCTACCCATGGTGGTCTCTTACCCCCTTTTACTCATGGTAGTCTTCTACCGACTCACAGCCAAGGTAATCTCCGCTCCACTCCCATCCATAGTAGTCTACTACACATGGTGGTTTCCTATCCACTCCTTCCTGTTTCCTATCCACTCCTACCCATGGTAGTATTCTACCAACTCCTACCCATGGTGGTCTCCTACCCACTTCTACTCATGGTAGTCTTTTACCGACTCCAAGCCATGGTAGTCTCTTCTCCACTCCTATCCATAGTAGTCTCCTACACATGGTGGTTTCCTATCCACTCCTTCCCACGGCAGTTTCCTATCCACTCCTACCCATCGTAGTATTCTACCAACTCCTACCCATGGTGGTCTCCTACCCCCTTTTACTCATGGTAGTCTTCTACCGACTCACAGCCAAGGTAGTCTCCGCTCCACTCCCATCCATAGTAGTCTACTACACATGATGGTTTCCTATCCACTCCTTCCCGTTTCCTATCCACTCCTACCCATGGTAGTATTCTACCAACTCCTACCCATGGTGGTCTCCTAACCACTTCTACTTATGGTAGTCTTTTACCGACTCCAAGCCATGGTAGTCTCTTTTCCACTCCTATCCATAGTAGTCTCCTACACATGGTGGTTTCCTATCCACTCCTTCCCACGGCAGTTTCCTATCCACTCCTACCCATCGTAGTATTCTACCAACTCCTACCCATGGTGGTCTCCTACCCCCTTTTACTCATGGTAGTCTTCTACCGACTCACAGCCAAGGTAGTCTCCGCTCCACTCCCATCCATAGTAGTCTACTACACATGGTGGTTTCCTATCCACTCCTTCCCGTTTCCTATTCACTCCTACCCATGGTAGTATTCTACCAACTCCTACCCATGGTGGTCTCCTACCCCCTTTTACTCATGGTAGTCTTCTACCGACTCACAGCCAAGGTAGTCTCCACTCCACTCCTATCCATAGTAGTCTACTACACATGGTGGTTTCCTATCCACTGCTTCCCGTTTCCTATCCACTCCTACCCATGGTAGTATTCTACCAACTCCTACCCATGGTGGTCTCCTACCCACTTGTACTCATAGTAGTCTTTTACCGACTCCTAGCCATGGTAGTCTCTTCTCCACTCCTATCCATAGTAGTCTCCTACACATGGTGGTTTCCTATCCACTCCTTCCCACGGCAGTTTCCTATCCACTCCTACCCATGGTAGTATTCTACCAACTCCTACTCATGGTGGCCTCATTCAAACTTCTACTCATGGTAGTCTTATGCCCCGTACACATGATAGGATTTTCTGATAACAAAACCTTGGATTTTTTTCCGAAGGATGTTGGCTCAAACTTGTTTTGCATACACACACAGGCACAAAAATGTTGGCGGAAATTCTGATCGCCAAGAACGCGCTGACGTACAAGACGTACGACGAGCCAAGAAAAGGGAAGTTCAATAGCCAGTGCGGCTCTTCTGTTTGATTCCGAGCGTGCGTGGACTTTTGTGCGTCAGAATTGTGTGCACATGCTCGGAATTTCCGACAACAAGTTTTGTTGTCAAAAAATCTGAGGACCCGCTCTTAAACATTTGTTGGCGACAACAAATGCTCTATGGAGCACACACACGGTCAGACTTTCCAACAACAAGCTCACATCCAACATTTGTTGTCAGAAAATCCTGTCGTGTGTACAGGGCATTATACTGACTCCCAGCCATGGTAGTCTCTTCTCCACTCTTATCCATAGTAGTCTCCTACACATGGTGGTTTCCTATCCACTCCTGCCCATGGTAGTATTCTTCCAACTCCTGCCCATGGTGGTCTCCTACCCACTTCTACTCATGGTAGTCTTCTACCCACTCCCAGCTATGGTAGTCTCCTCTCCACTCCTATCCATGGTAGTCCCCTACCCACGCCCAGCCATGGTAGTCTCCTACCCACTCCTAACCATAGTAGTCTCTCTACCAACATCTATCCATGGTAGTCTCCTACCCATTCCTATCCATGATAGTCTCCTACACACTTCTATCCATTGTAGTCTCATACCCACTCCTATCCACGGTAGTCTTCTACCCACTCCTACCAATGATAGTCTCCTACCCACTCCTAACCTTGGTAGTCTCCTACTCACTCCTAACCATAGTAGTCTCTACAAACATCTATCCTTGGTAGTCTCCTACCAATTCCTATCCATGATAGTCTCCTACACACTTCTATCCATTGTAGTCTCCTACTCACTCTTACCAATGGCATTTTCCTACCCACTCCTAACCATGGTAGTCTCCTATCCACTCATACCAATGGTAGTCTCCTACCCACTCCTAACCATGGTAGTCTCCTACCTACTCCAACCCATGGTAGTCTTCTACCCACTACTACCAATGGTAGCCTCCTACCCACTTCTACTCTTGGTAGTCTTCTACCCACTCCCAGCGATGGTAGTCTCCTCTCCACTCATATCCATGGTAGTCTCCTACCCACGCCCAGCCAAGGTAGTCTCCTACCCACTCCTAACCATAGTAGTCTATCTACCAACATCTATCCATGGTAGTCTCCTACCCATTCCTATCCATGATAGTCTCCTACACACTTCTATCCATTGTAGTCTCATACCCACTCCTAGCCATGGTAGTCTTCTACCCACCCCTACCAATGATGGTCTCCTACCCACTCCTAACCTTGGTAGTCTCCTACTCACTCCTAACCATAGTAGTCTCTACCAACATCTATCCATGGTAGTCTCCAATTACCAATGGTAGACTCCTACCCACTCCTAACCATGGTAGTCTCCTACCCACTCCTAACCATGGTAGTCTCCTATCCACTCATACCAATGGTAGTCTCCTACCCACTCCTAACCATGGTAGTCTCCTACCTACTCCAACCCATGGTAGTCTCCTGCCCACTCTTACCCATGGTAGTCAAATATCTAATTAAAGTGAACCTGTCAATTAAGATTCAGACTTCTTCATTATAGTCAACAGTGCATAGCACAGTGTGTCTGAATCACCCAATTATTTTAAAGTGGACTTGTCATGAGATACATTGTTGAATGTCATTCTACGTAATTTGTAAACCCTTGTACACACGGTCGGAGATTCCGACGGAATGTGTCCGATCGGACCGCTTTGTCGGATAATCCGACTGTGTGTGGTCTTCATCGCACTGTTTCCGTCGGAATATCCGACGGACCAAGTTTTCCAACTTGTCGGTAAAATTTTCCGACAACATGATCCGATCGAACCTTGTCCGATCATGTGTAGAGAAATCCGATCGAACAAAGTGCCACGCATGCTCAGATCAAATTCCTACACCAAAGCTATTGGCTACTAGCCTGAACGTAGTCCCGCCGTAACGAAATAACGTCATCACGTTCTGAACGATCGGATTTTCCGACAACTTTGTCCGACTGTGTGTATGCAACAGTTTCGGACAAAATCCGTCGGACAAAATCCGATGTATTTGGTTGTCGGAATGTCCGACCGTGTGTACAAGGGCTAAGTGTAATTTTTTTTTTTTTATTAGAAGCTGACTAATGGACAGAAATGTTAGAAAATTACATTTTGGTTATTTTACACAACAAAGTTTAATAAAACGTGAAAATACAACTTAAATAACTATTATCTTATTGAATCAGCATATATAATGAGTTACCATGGCTTATAATTAAGCATACAAATCTAAAGAAATGTGTCAGAACAGTTCATAAGGGGAAAAGAAGTATGGGCATATGGAAAGCTAATTTTTGTAGTAAAATGACAATATGGCTTGTGTAGCATTTGTATATGCTATAATATATATATTTCTAATTTGGTATGTTTTTTTAACAAGGGAAACTGGGGTTACCATTTAGGCCCTGCTCACAAAGGCTTACTAGAGTTCAGGTCCAACCCTTGTGAATGAGGCCTTAAAGTAGCCCAGTTGTGCTTGGCTCGCAGGGTATGGGGTGAAGGGGTTGAGCCTGAACTCCAGTAAAGGCATCTCTGACCTGAAGACCTTTATCCCTTGTTGGACAATTTATACGTGCCCTTCCATCCATCCCCTATTTTGATGATATTTGAATATTTGCCCTCCCTTCCACCTCCTATTTTTATGATGTTCGTTAAAGCTTTACTTGTGGTTTGACTTCCCCATTGGTTAAGGTTCTTCTAATGGGCTACGCCCTCAGGTGGATTGTTTGTGTTATGCCGCGTACACACAATCGGAATTTTGGTCGGAAAAAGCTCTGATGGTTTTCCTGACGGAATTCCGACAGGATTTCGCTCAAGCTGTCTTGCGTACACAAGGTCACACCAAATTCCGACCGCCAAGAACGCAGTGACGTACAACGCAGACGACGAGACTAGAAAAAGGAAGTTCAATACCCAGTAGCCAATAACTTCCATCTCGTAGTTGAATCTGAGCATGCGGGAGGAATTGCATACACACGATCGGAATTTCCGATAGAAACTTTTTCCATCGGAAAAATTGAGAACCTGCTCTCAATCTTTTGCTGGCGGAAATTCGGCCAGCAAAATTCCGATGGAGCGTATACACACGGTCGCATTTTCCGACGAAACGCTCTCATCCGACCGTGTGTACGCAAAATTAGTCTGCCCATTCTCAGTAAGGGTTCATCTGAAGGTTGCTAGGGGCTTCTTCAGCTCTGACTGACTGACCTCTCATCTGATGGTTCCTCCATAGTTCCAGAGTCCATTGTCAGGACAATATTTTTTTCCCGTAACTGTAGAGGGGGAATTGCAACCACCATCCACCATTTTTCTAATGACCCCTAATCTTAGCAGGGGTTCCTTGAGACCTGAAGACTAGTTCAATGGTTTTTCTGGGGTTAAAAGGTTGAGAAAGGCTGGGCTAGTCCAATTCACGGCCAGGACAGGTTTGTATAGACTATGTCAGGTTACTGGTCATGGGTGCTCACAGTATAAATGTAACTGACACTGGTTATGTTGCTGTGTTGGAATTTGATAAATCTGTGGCCTTGCCCTTTCCAAAATAATCAGTCTTTTTGTCATCTTTGTGCAAGGTTACATAATATGTAAAGTTATGGCCAGCACCACCTAAAGAAATCATGGGGCCCCATACAGCCTACTTGAGAGGATCCCCCTCCCCATGCTTAGTGCAATGTGTGGCTGCAGCATGTAGCGTCGTAGAGAAAGTGCAATGAACAGTATGCAGAGCAGTGAGAAATATGTAATAGAAAAGAAGTGCAGAGTGATCTACAGTAACTAGTGGCTGTACAGAGCAGACTGTGAGCTGCATGTACTGGCAGTGGAAGGGAAGTAAGTGGACACTATGCGGTAGCAGGGCAGTGAGCAGTGTGTAAGGTCAAGGAAGTGGGCAGTATGTAGTGGCAGGCCAGGGCAGTGGGCAGTATTTAATGGCAGGCCTGGGCAGTGGGCAGTATGTAATAGCAGGCCAGAGCAGTGGGCAATATGCAGTGGCAGACCAGGGCAGTGGGCAGTATGTAGTGGCAGGCCAGGGCAGTATGTAGTGGCAGGCCACAGTAGTGGATAGTGGCAGTCCAGGGCAGTGGGCAATATGTAGTGGCAGGCCAGGGCAGGGGGCAGTATGTAGCAGCAGATCAAGGCAGTGGGCAGTATGTAGTGGCAGGCCAGGGCAGTGGGTAATATGTAGTGGCAGGTCAAGGCAGTGGGCAGTATGTAGTGTCAGGCCAGGGCAGTGGGCAGTATGTAGTGTCAGGCCAGGGCAGTGGGCAGTATGTAGTGGCAGGCCAGGGCAGTGGATAGTGGCAGGCCAGGGCAGTGGGCAATATGTAGTGGCAGGTCAAGGCAGTGGGCAGTATGTAGCGGCAGGCCAGGGCAGTGGGCAGTATGTAGTGTCAGGCAAGGGCAGTGGGCAGTATGTAGTGTCAGGTCAGGGCAGTAGACAGTGGCAGGCCAGGGCAGTAGGCAGTATGTAATGCCAGGCCAGGGCAGTAGGCAGTATGTAGTGTCAGGTCAGGTCAGTGGGCAATATGAAGTGGCAGACCAGGGCAGTGAGCAGAATGTAAAGACAGGTCAGAGCAATGGGTAGTATGTTGTTTCAGATCAACGCAGTGGACAATATGCAATGTCAGGTCAGGGCATGGGCAGTATGTAGTGGTAGGTCAGGGCAGTGAGCAGTATATAGTGGCAGGTCAAGGCAGTTGGCAATATGTAGTAGCGGGTCAAGGCAGTGGGCAGTATGTAGTGTCAGGCAAGGGCAGTATGTAGTGTCAGGTCAGGGCAGTAGATAGTGGCAGGCCAGGGCAGTAGGCAGTATGTAGTGCCAGGCCAGGGCAGTAGGCAGTATGTAGTGTCAGGTCAGGTCAGTGGGCAGTATGAAGTGGCAGACCAGGGCAGTGAGCAGAATGTAATGACAGGTCAGGGCAATGGGTAGTATGTTGTTTCAGATCAACACAGTGGACAATATGCAATGGCAGCTCAGGGCATGGGCAGTATGTAGTGGTAGGTCAGGGCAGTGAGCAGTATGTAGTGGCAGGTCAAGGCAGTGGGCAGTATGTAGTGGGAGGTCAAGGCAGTGGGCAGTATGTAGTGGCAAGCCAGGGCACTGGTCACTATAGAGTGGCAAGTCAGGGCAGTGGGCAGTATGTAGTGGCATGGCAGGGCAGTGAGCAGTATGTTGTGGCACATCAAGACAGTAGGCCAGTGATGGCGAACCTTGGCACTCCAGATGTTTTGGAACTACATTTCCCATGATGCTCAGCTACACTGCAGAGTGCAAGAGCATCATGGGAAATGTAGTTCCAAAACATCTGGGGTGCCAAGGTTCGCCATCACTGCAGTAGGCAGTAAATAGTGGCAAGTCAGGGTAGTGGGCATGTCAGGGCAGTTAGTATCAGAAGTGCAAGCAAAACACTTGGCAAATGTCAGCCTCTTACCTCATAGCTGAAGGTAGAAACCCAGCTGCCATCTCTACTTCCCATAAACCAGAGTACAGAAATCACCTGTGTAAGGATGAGGGTAGGTGGCCACAGCCCTGGCCCCACCCATCACCTACACCTGCCTAGGAAGAACTTACTGAGCTCAGAGAGAGCACCCTCCAGCTCCCAGCGCCAGGAGATATACAGGAGACTGAGGAGACACACTGCACCAGGGGCCGGGCCCCCCCCTTACTAAACCAATGGGGCCCAATACAGAAGACCTGCCTGTACCCTCCATCATCAGCCCTGGTTATGGCTTGGATGTGATTGCCTCTTCCTGGAGAAGTAAAATTTACTAGCAGCAAGTTCACAAACACATTGCAAGTAAATAAAAGAATTATTTAAGAAAGCGAAGTAAGCGTTTTAGATACTTGATTTTTCTGCGCTGCAACCTGCAAATTGTGTTGTTTCCCTTTAAAACGTCTGGGAGATGACGGCAGACAGGCGAAAGAGGGACTTAAATTTGCACAATCCATAAAACCAATCTCATTTCCTCCTACCGAGACCCCCTGAGCCGCCTGGCACCTCCGCTGGCAGCACCCAACGAACACAAGAATCCGTCGACCATTGAACAGTCGCCTAATATTTATTTCACCCTCCGCTTTACAGCGAGAAAATAGAAAATACATTTTTCTGCGGCCTGGACAGGTTTAATGTGCTGCCTGTAAATGAAACATAATGTGAGATTCTCCCTCAGATTCTATTGCCCTTTAGCGATAGAAAATTGAGCGGCACGCGCGGAAATGCGCCAAGCCGGCTTCCAGCCGAGCGAGGAATGTTGGCCTTTCATTGCAGTCCAAACAAATTTTGAGTTTTAGATGATGGGGAACAACGTTCTCATAAAGAAATCATTTTTTTGCTACAGATCAGGAGTTGGTGCGATCATTGGGAAAGACTTCAACTTGGAGCAGCAAGAGGACCCGTCATCTGTACACAGCCCAGAAAGCCATTTTGGGAGGTGAATGTCAAAGCAGACTCATATAGGAGTGCAGAGTTAATGCTATTCCATGGGGGGGGGGGGGGGGGGGGTTGTCAGAGGAAGTAGATGTTGTATAATAAGGGGTTGAATTGTTGAAAAAAACTGAATACTGAATCATAACTCTACAGCCCTGGTGACCAACTTGCACAAATGTGGCCCTTTGGTGCTTGTTATATAGCCCTTGGACCACCCCAATAATCTGTAGTGGAAACATTGCTATGTAAAGAGATAATAGCAGTGATCTCTACTAGCCTAATGTAATATATCTCCAATATCTCACTGCCTCCTGCAGAATATCTCCAATCAGGCATGGGTACCCCTGGGCACTGGGGCCCCAGGTACATGGAGGGCCCTGCAGTTCTCCCCCAGCAGGGGGAATTGCATGTGTTAAAGGGGGGGGGGGGTCAGTGCTGAGAGCTCCACAAAGGATTGGTTCCAGTAATTTCCCCCATCCTCTGCAATGATCAGCCCCTCCTGTTCCCAAATCCCTGGGGCCCACCATGTGACCCCAACCCCCCCCCCCCCCCCATACAGTGCTGTCATCTTCCCTCCTCTCTGCTCCTGCTGGCTGCTGTGGGGGATCTTTAGGATGGAGACTCCAATCTACAATCACATCACAGTCACTGACCATCATTTGCTCTACTATAGTCTCTGTCTTAAGCCTCATACACAGGATCGGACTTCAAACAAACTTTTCCGTGGATTTCTGTCCAAAGGGCATTGGCCGTGAACTTGGTATGCATACACACAGCAGGACTTTTTCAGCCAACTTTCCCCAAATCACGTGGTTTTTCAGCTCTTTACTGCCACCCTTTGGTCAACTTCTGTATTGTTGTCTGATCTTTTGCATTGGTTTTCCGAGCATGCGTGTTTGTACTTTGGACTAAAGTCCTATGGACTTGTGTACACCCGATAGGATTTTGCACCATAGGACTTTTGTCTGTTTGCGCAGCCAACATTTGTCCGATGAAAACCGAAAAAGTTTGTCCGATGGAGCGTATGATGTTGCCGCAAAACAGGTAATTTGCATCTTTGTTGTCAAAAAGTCAGATCGTGTGTACGGACGGGCCTTTAGATATAACTGTCTAGCAATACATATGCTGAACATTATGTGTGTGGAGCCCCCTTTTTGGTGGACTGTTAGCAGGACCATTTTTAAGGCAGGGCAATAGGGGCAGCTGCCCTGGGCCCCATCATTGTTGTGGGGCCCAAAGCAGCTGCCTCATACTTGTCAACTATCCCAGTTTAAATTCCCTTGTCCCTTGAAGTTTTAGTCCCGTGCTGTGTCCCGATATCCCAGCGTAAACTTCTGCTGCTGCTGCCCAGTTCTGTCCTATTGCCATGTACAGATGAATCAACTGCAGACCCCGTGTTTACATGTAAATAAACTGCATTGATATGTAAATAGTGGCAGCATTAATGTCATGGTTTTGCAATAGTTTGCTTACCTGTTTCCATGTGTTTATCTCTAGAGACCAGCGGACCCTCACCTGACTGCTTTTGTAATCCATCCTCTGGCATGACTCCACCCTAGCTCCTATCAGAGAGCTCTATATTAACCTGTGCACTGCAGGTCAGCCCTGCTGATCAACCATTGTGTATTCCTTTGTGTGTTAGCTTCCTGTTACCTGCCGTGTGCTCTTCTGTTGTTCCGTTACCGACTTTGGCGTGTCCTTGACTATCCCTGTTTGCCTGTGATCCTGACCTTTTGGCGTGTCCCTGACTATTCCTGTCTGCTTGTGGCCCCGACCTTGGATTTGTCCCTCACTATCCCTATCCTCCTTTTGCCTACTGTGGGTGTGAGCTGGGGGACCCTGGGGGTCGCGACCTGGAGCCAGTTGCAGCCAAGTCCATCCTCACCACTAGAGGCGCTGGTGAACACCTGCTGGCTCTTAGACTCCGTGCCCCAGGGAATCTTACACTCTAATCCCAGTGGTATCTGTCTCCCGTCCGCAGCAGTCAGCCGTAGGGTCCACAACCTTGCGGTGCACTCCTGATCCCTACGGTGTGCATCTGTCACCTCGCCTCAAGGTGACCTGACAATTAATATGTAAATAGTCATGGACCGCGCCATTGATATTTAAATAGATGCGGCATTCATATGTATATCATGTCCCCCTGAGGTCACATCCACCATCACTTCTGCTGAATGCTACCCACTGGGCAGGTAAAGGAGCATGCTTGAAAGTCCTGCTTACAATTGGTCATTAAGCTTAACATCATGTTTTGCAAAAGTAAGCAAATTGGAGGTGGAGTCTTCAAAATAACATGGTGCCACAGCACCCTGAATTTTGGTGCATGTGAATATGCAGGCAGGCAGTGATGAGATGATGTGCTGTAACCTTTAGCAAACAATCAGAGAGCAGTAATGCTATGCACTAACCTCTTGCAACCAATTAGTGAGCAGTAATAATGTGCAGTAACCTCAAACAACCAATTAGTGAGTGGTATAGATGTTGAGTAACCTCTAGCATTCAATCAGTTAAAAGTATTGATGTACAGTAATCTCTAGCAACCAATCAACAAGCAGAAATCATGTGCTGTAACCTCTAGAAAATAACAGTGAGCCGTAATGTGTGCTCTAATCTCTAGCAGCCAGTCAGTGAGCGGTAATGATACACTGTAACCTCTGGCAACCAATCACAATCACTGCCTGATCTTATTCAGTAAACTGATTTTGAGTCTAGCTGCTATTTATTGTATGTCTCAAAGCATATGGAGAGCGAAATTGCATGGAAGAGGGGGCCCAGAAAAATGTTTGCCCCGGGTCCAGTCAATATTAAAGACGGCCCTGACCGTTAGGTGCTGAGGACTATAGTAAATGTTTTCAGGACGGTGGGTCTGAGGCCCCAGCAATCACCTCTTTGGTTCACTAAGGCTGGGTTCATACTATCTTCTCATGCGGCTCACAGCAGGGGGTTCTGTGCATCCCATTCACTGTTTCAGGTCCGATTTCAGAATTTTTGGATGAATTATTCTCGCAATGCATTTTTTTTATTTTTTAACTGTATTTTGGTTTTATGCACCTGAAATGTATTTAGCTGGTTTAAACTGAGACTTTAATTGGGCTTTAAGGCCTACTCAAGTTCCACAAGCCCAAAGTGTGTTTGTTGCTTACTATGGCAATGCTGGAGGAGTCTAGGCTGATGAGCTCACAAAATACTCTTCCTTTCCTTTTAATTGGAGGCTCTGCAGTCAAGATAAATGATTGTAAGTGGCGGGGGAGGGGCGCTTGTGGTCTTGTTTGTCAACATGGCAACACACTGGAGAACGTTCAGCGTGACAGACACACAAACGGCCGTCAGCACCTCAGAATATTGCTGAGACAGCAGACTCCTCCATAGTCTAACCTCTGGGCCTTATACAAAGTGAGAGGGGCTTAATGGTTATCAGAGGAGCATCCAAACGGCAGACAGAGCCGATGTCACCCTTCAAAATACTAATCAGTCCCGTCATTGGCTGCCATTTATGAAAATATTAGCTGTCATGACAAATAACAATGTTTCCAGATGAGTGAATGGAGAGTTTCGACCATTTCCACAATTGCTGCTACATAATTGGGTCGATTTACTAAAACTGGAGGGCGCAAAATCTGGTGCAGGTCTGCATAGCAACTAATCAGCTTCCATTTTTTTTTTGTCGTAGCTTAGTTGAACAAGTTGAAGTTAGAAGCTGATTGGCTACCATGCACAGCTGCACAAAATTTTGCACGCTCTAGTTTTAGTAAATTAACCCCTATGGGTATCAGCGGAGGGACTACATTTGAGATTTGCATTGGTCATGGTAGTTGGACACCAGCCGTGACACCGACCCATTTGATGGCTTTACAGTTCAGTTGATTGCGGACAGATGTAGCTGTAATGCCTCGTATACACGATCAAACAATCCGGTGGAAAAGTTGACTTGAGTCCACCGGACAATCCCGCCGTGTGTGGACTCCGGCGGACTAAGAAAGAAAGTATTTTTGCACTCCAATCTGTCCGTCGGACTCGCATTCGACAATCCGGCCGTGTGTGTGCCAGTCCGCCGTACTTTTGAAATGAACGGACTTTTCCTGCCCGGAGAAAAGTCTCCAGGTAGCCGGGGCCAGCGAAGGAGGCGTCGCTGGCCCCATCACCTGGCATGGACTTAAAGGGGAACCCCTACGCCGAAAAATCGGCGTGGGGGTCCCCCCAGGTCCATATCAGACCCTTATCCGAGCACGCTACCCGGCCGGCCAGGAGAGGGGCTGGGGACGAGCGAGCGCCCCCCCCCCAAGCCCCCCCCCGCTGAGCCCTACCAGGCCGCGTGCCCTCAACATGGGGAGAAGAACAGAATGCCAGAAGACAGCGGTGACAGAAGACCGGGCCACCGCTTGTAAAAGAGCTAGAAGAAGGCGCGGTGGCCCAGCAAGAAGAACCGAAGAGAGAGGACAAGACCCCCGAAGTCAGAAGTAGAGGGCGGCGGCGTAGAAGAAAGCCGGGCTCCTCCACTAGTAAAATAGATAGATAGCGGAGGAGTCTGGCGAGAAGACCCCCGGAGCTGTGCAATAAACTATTTTAACCCTTGTGTGTTGTGTTTTTTTTTTTTACTTTTTTTCACAGGTGAATGGGTAGGGGTACATTGTACCCCATACTTATTCACATAGGGTGGGGGGCCGGTATCCGGGGGCCCCCTTATTAAAGGGAGCTCCCGGATTCCGATAAGCCCCCGCCCGCAGACCCCGACAACCAACGGCCAGGGTTGTCGGGAAGAGGCCCTTGTCCTCATCAACATGGGGACAAGGTGCTTTGGGGTGGGGGGGGGCACACGGCCCCCTTCCCCAAGGCACCCCCCCATGTTGAGGGCACGCGGCCTGGTACGGCTTAGGAGGGGGGGCGCTCGCTCGTCCCCACCCCCTTTCCTGGCCGGCCGGGTAGTGCGCTTGGATAAGGGTCTGATATGGACCTGGGGGGGATCCCCGCGCCAATTTTTCGGCATAGGGGATTCCCATTTAAGTCCATACCAGGTGACGGGGCCAGCGACGCCTCCTTCGCTGGCCCCGGCTACCTGGAGACGTGCTCAAAATGAGTGGAAGTCCGCTGAAAAAGTGCCGTGTGTGGGCAAGTAGCTCGTTCGGAAAGTCTGCTACGTGTGTACGTGGCATAACAGTTATATTGGTGGGTTTAGTTCCACTTTAGCTGAACAAGCTGAAGATAGAAGCTGGTTCCAGATTCTTTCTGCTCCAGTTTTGATAAATTCTCCCCATAGTGAGGGAATCCCACCCCTGGAGACACAAGAAACCAATGACACAACCCCCGATGACGTCAGCTATGACGAAACTAGCAGGGTGGAGTTTATGCTCTCTCACACCTCGCTAGTTGTTACACAATCTGCTGATTGTTTTATCCAGAAATTTTATTCATGTTTTGTTGGACTTGTGAACTTGCTATATTTTCAATAAACCATCACGGTTTTATGCTATGTTGGCGATCTTTTGCTCTCTTTTTTTTTTTTTTGCACCTTACCTGGGAGCGAGAGATATAGTGAGTAACCAGGGGAGTGGATACCAATATTATCCTGTCTATACCCAGAGGATGAATCCTTTGCCGTTTTATGAATCCAAGCTTTACTAAAAAATAAAAAGTAAAATAAATAAGGAAAAATAATAAAATTAAAGTGCCCGATCCGTCCGTGCTCGCGTGCAGAAGTGGACGCATATGCACGTCGCTCCCGCATATGTAAGCGATGTTCAAACCACACATGTGAGATATCGGCCTGATCGTTAGAGCGACTGCAATAATTCTAGCA
The DNA here is from genome assembly GCF_037356315.1 of Lithobates pipiens. Taxonomy (NCBI): domain Eukaryota; kingdom Metazoa; phylum Chordata; class Amphibia; order Anura; family Ranidae; genus Lithobates; species Lithobates pipiens. The sequence goes on from NW_027507786.1 coordinate 12,420,177, forward strand.
CTAGACCTTCTCTGTAACTCTAAACAGGTAACCTGTAAAAATGTTTAAAATGCCGCCTATGGAGATTTTTAAGCATTTTTCGTTTTGTCGCAAATTTCATGAGCGTGCGCAATTTTAAAGCGTGACATGTTAGATATCTATGTACTTGTGGCGTAACATCATCTTTCACATTATACAAAAAATATTGGGCTAACGTTAGTGTTTTTGTTTTTTTCTTTATTCAAAATAGTGTATTTTTCCCCAATAATTGTGTTTGAAAGCCTGTTGCGCAAAAACAGTGTGATATAAAATATTGCAATGATCGCCATTTTATTCTCTAGGGTATCTGCTATAAAAACAAATATAATATTTGGGGGTTTTAAGTAATTTTGTAGCAATTTTTTTTTAAACTTGTAAACAAACTGTTCCAGAAAATTCCTGGTCTTAGCTGTCTCCTCTTCTCGGGGGTTTCTCTCTATGCTGTCTCTATGATATCTCTATGATGTCTCTATGATATCTCTATGCTGTCTCTATGATATCTATATGATGTCTCTATGCTGTATCTATGATGTCATTATGATATCTCTATAATGTCTCTATGCTGTCTCTATGCTGTCTCTATGATGTCTCTATGATATCTCTATGCTGTCTCTATGATATCTCTATGATATCTCTATGCTGACTCTATGATGTCTCTATGATGTCTCTATGCTGTCTCTATGATGTCTCTATGCTGTCTCTATGATGTCTCTATGATGTGTCTATGCTGTCTCTATGATGTCTCGGCTCCTCTGGCCCTCTCCACACCTCCTTACATAGCCTTTTATGTAGCTGCCAGGAGAGGAGTTATGCCGCGCACACACGAGCGGACTTTTCACCATCCAAAGTCCGACGGAATGATTCCGTCAGACTATTCGATCGTGTGTGGGCTGCAACGGACTTTTGATTCGCAAAAGTCTGACGGACTTTAGAAAATGGAACATGCTTCAAATTTTTCCGACGGAACTCCGCCGGACCCAGTTCCTACCGAAAAATTTGCTCGTGTGTATGCTATTCCGACGGACTAAAACCGACGCTAGGGCAGCTATTGGCTACTGGCTATGAACTTCCTTATTCGAGTCCAGTCGTACGTCATCACGTTCGAATCCGTCAGAGTTTGGTGTGATTGTGTGTGGCCAAGTCCGCTCAGTCGAAAAGTCCGTCACAACTCTGTCGGAACTCCGGCAGAACTCCGGCAGAACTCCTTCGGAAGTCTGTCGCACATAAGTCCTCTTGTGTGTACGGGGCTTTACTTTCACTTGAGGAAGAGCTTTGAGTCTGGTGGGGCTGCCAACATTAGACATGGGCGATTAGTTATGTACAAATCGAAAAATACGAATTTTTATGCATACGAATTCCGTACGAAATACGAAATTTAATTTAGGACTTTCGGATCCAAATTCATAACGAACATTCGTACTTGTTACGAAAAGTTAACGAACCTAAAATTTAAAACCCCAGGAAGTCAGCACAGCGCAGGGAATGGTGGGAGCCTCTCATAATGATAAATCCATTAACGAACTTTCGTTATTTTAATGAAAAGTTTACGAATCTAACACATTTTTTTTTTAATACGAAACGGAACGAATCAAAACCCATTTTTTGCCGGGGGCCCATGTCTAGCCAACATCCCATCCAATATGGCGGCAGTCTCAGGGCTTTTGGATGTCTACACAAGAGAGGCTTTTTACAGGCATGCTTTGACATGCTTAAAATTCATTAAATGCATATTTAATCTTATGGGAAAATTAAAATAAATGATCTAGTGACGGGGTCGAGTCAGTAGTTGACCCCCTTTTCTAGGTCAATGTTGTATCGCAGGCTTGTATTGCTCTTCACTGAGGGGAACACTGTTTTCCCCACATGAAAAGACACTTCAGGAATGTGTAATTATTGTTTGGTAGAGCTCTACTCAAAGTAAAATGGGTAGCAATATCCTTCACTTGGATAATTACTCCCTCTGCTCGGGAAAATGAACAGGTCTGCATAGTAGAGCTCGCAACTCATGTCGTACCTCCGATGGAATGGAGAAATCACACTTATTTGTTAAAATATCATTACGTGAGCCTTTCCCTCCTCAGCTATGACAATGCTGCAGATCAGGGCATTGTAATGTGATGGTTGGTTTTGTGTTTTCTATTGTTGGTACAATAATGCATGTAAATTTAGCCATACCTTTACAGCAAAGGATGTATTGTAGGCTGAATCACAATTCTGAATCCTATCTTTCTGCTAATACCCCAGTGACAGAATTACCAGGTCAGCAGTAACCTGGAAATCGTGGAACCCTGATGGCTATTAGGGTAGTGTTTGGCCAAAAATTCCAGTCTCCACCCATGGTCTGATATCTTTTAGGAAGTTGGAGGATGTTTTGCTCCATAGAGTACATCATCCCAGGTTGTAGCACCACCCCTCCCCCCCCCAAAGAGGTAGTTCAAAAGCCATTTTCGGTGCAGTTGGAAAGTTAAAAACCTTTTACCTGAGCTCTGGTTTCCACCCTGTGGCCTGAATGGTTGGGGCCCTGGTCTTGTGGATCCAAGTTGGGTTAGTTGAGGGACATGGGTTTCCCGACACGCCATCCCAATAGGGAACCTGTCACCAGTGCTTGGCGAGCCAACCCTTCTTCACCCAACCACCGCCTGACACCCCACTGAGCCAGTCTGTACACTTAATTCTTGCTCCCCAAGTATAGATAACCACTCCCACCACTGGAATAAAACTGAATATTTGGCCTGCTTCTTCTGGAACTTTTTAGGTCTGCAACGTGCATCAAAATGGTTCATTTCACTATGGTCATTAACACTTCAGTTTAGTATAGTTAGCAATAGTCCATCACAGCATGACTACACCATGTATAGCTTGTCCCATTCAGAGCTACTCCCACCTATAGGATGCCCTCCAACAGAGTGCTCCAGCTTCCTGAAAAACCCATTAGGAGGCAAGGCAAAATGACCCCCCAAGGAAAGCCCATTAAAGGTCAGTCTACATTTTTGATTAGGTATAGGTCTTGGAGCTCCCATGGGGGTCTAAATCTAAATCTCTTCTCAATCCTATTTCTCTCTAAATGTTACCAACGACTCTCTGGACTGGGCTCCACTTCTTCTATTTTATACCCAACTAAAGGAAGTAGATGGAGACCACTAATGGGAAAAGGCTAGACTGTACCACTGACCTAGCATGGACAGTAAGGGGTCCTATATGATGTCATCATTCTTCTCTGGGCTCTCTGTCTAACCCAGCCTTTCTCTGTCTTTTTACCCCTGAGGAACCCTTGAAATCTCTTTTCTTCTGGAACTCTAGATCATGTAACGTGTAGAGTGTGTGGGGAGGTGCAGCGTATTGTGATGACAGTAAACACTCAGAGTCCAGTCGCAGAAAACAGAACTTGTTTTAAAGTGAAAGTCTGGAAATTCAAGACACCCAACTGGAAACACTCTCAGGATGTAACAGCGATGTGTAGTAGAACAATTCTCAGATGTGCTGACAGCATCTGTCTTGAGGGGCAGAATGTGGCCTTAACGCTCCATACCCAAATGAGGAGGTCTCCAGGAAGGATGGTGTGTCCCTTTCCTTTCCCTACTCATCTGGGACCTCTCCCTACTTCTCATCACTGTCCCTGACAGATGGGTGACCTGTCCCTACACTACTCACATGAGAAACACACGCCAAGTCCAGGAGACAGGGTCTTAAATAGACTTTACCTGACCCAAGATGACCGCTAGAGTCACATGGGGCATTAGCATTCAACTGGATAGCTTCTCCAGTGACCTAGGAAACCATGGAGGAACAATGTTCCTCTTGACTTCCTCTCCCTCAGCAATGCCACTGCAGTTGAGCGCCACCTGCAATGATGAGAATAGACTGTACCTGCCTTCAAGTGACTTGTGGAAAATGTTAAATGAAAAGGATAAGGAATATATATTTGCCATCCAGGGCAGATCATTTTTTTTTTTTTAACACCCATCTTCTTCAGTGCCACAGCCAAAGCAGTAGTTGACTCTTTTCATGTCAATGTTGTATTGCAGGCTTGTATTGCTCCTCGTTGGGGGGGAGCAATGTTTTCCCCACATGAAACAATTACTTGAAGATACTCTAGGAATGTGTAATTATTGTTTGGTAGAGCTTTTCTCAAAGTAAAGTGCTTAACAATATCCTTCACTTGGATAATTACTCCCTCTGCTCGGGAAAATGAACAGGTCTGTGTAGTAAAGCTCCCACCTCATGCCGTACCTCAGATGGAACAGAGAAATCACACTTATTTGTTGAAATATCATTACACGAGCCTTCCCACCTCAGCTATGACACAGCTATGGATCAGGGCATAGTAATTTTTCAAGTGGGCGAAGGTTGGATTTCTATTTCCTTTTGTTGTTAAATATAGCCATACCATTACATCAAAGACTGTAATGTAGGCTGAATCACAATTGTTATTCTTTCCAGGCCACGTCCTATTTTCTCCGCTAATGCCCTGGTGACAGTCGCCAGGTCAATGGTAACCTGGCAAATGGGAAACCCCAATGGCTGCTAACATAGGTTTTGCCCTGGGATTTTAATTTCCACCCACAGTCTGATATCTTTTAGGAAGTAGGAGGATGTTCTCCTGCATAGATTGCATCATCCCTGGTTGTAACTAAACTAAAACTAAACTAGTTTCTGCACCAAGGGCCCATTTCCCTGAGCCTTGGTTTTCACTCCATGGCCTCAATTGTTAGGGCCCCAGTTCTGTGGTTCCAGGTTGGGTCTGTCAGGGGCTGTGCCACACACCTGACCCAAATACAAGGGGCACTGATTTCCTGCAACGTAACCCAGACAGGGGTCCTGTCGCCACAACCAGAAGGGTTGGCCCACCTTTATCCAACTACCACCCACTCCAGTTGAAGCGTTCTGAGTCTCATTATTCCAGTGGTGTGAGTGGTGGCCTATACCTGGAGAGCAAGAAGTGTACAGAATGGCTCAATGGCGAAACCCCAACTCTGGAACTCTGGGAAACTCAAATGGATGCTAAAGTAGTTTTTCTCCTGGGGCTACAGTTTCTGTCCACAGTCTGAAAGCTATTAGGAAGTTGGAGAACGTTTTGTTGTATAGATTGCATCATCCCTGGTGTAATCATTCTTCTCTGAGTTCTCTGTCTAAAAGATATCAGACTGTGGGTGGAAATTAAAATCCCAGGGCAAACCCTATGTTAGCAGCCATTGGGGTTTCCCATTTTCCAGCCTTTGTCAACTTTTTTACTCTCAGGGAACCCAAGGAGTTTCCCAGGGAATTTTCAGGTCTTCAGGAACTCCTGCTAAAGATAATTATACCTGTAGCTCATTTATCGTCGCATGTTGGAACCTTTTATGTTTCAATCATTTTTATTGATGTTAAAGCAAAACAAACCAAATAAACCAACAATTTCACAATTACAAAGTATATAAGAATGTTTGGTTATGATTTCAATACTATACGGAGGTGCTTGTAAAGGATACATACGTACATATTTAGATTATAATAAGTACAGCAAACATTGTGAACTCGGGTGGGAGGGGAAGGGGTAGGAATGGAAATTGATTAGGGAGGGTAGGGAAGGAACAGTCATTACAACATAATTGGTGAACAGGTAACAATTCAAGTACCAATTACCGTTATTATTTTGCTTTCAGAAATGTTATCATCCTAAAACCGTACAGTTAGGATTTTGGAACCATACAGCCAACGTTTTAGTAAATTTAAGGAGGGAAGAGGACCTTGGAGCGAACCATCTTTCCATCTCACATTGGTAGATGAGATCTGAGATCATATTGATGAGTGAGGGGACATTGTCAGATTTCCAGAGTCTAGTAATATTGATTTTTGCTGCATATAATAAGTGTATAATAATCGTTCTGGAGTTGGTAGGGAATTGTTCCACGCCCAGGGGAAGTAATTCTAATTTGGGATCTGGTAGGATTACTTTACCCGAAATCTCAGAGATTAATGTGAAGATTTTATTCCAGAAAGATTCAATTGTTTTACATGACCATAGGACGTGAGTTAAGGAGACTGTTTCACCGCAGGATCTCTAGCAGTCACGTGAGTAGGGTATATTTTAGAACGTAGGGGTTAAATACCATTGGTGGAGAATTTTCAAGTATGCTTCGCAGTGATTAGCGAAGTGGGATATTTTAAATGAAGATATTAAGGCTTTTTGGCACGTTGGTTCTGGGATGGTCTGTTCTAGGGTTATTTCCCATTTAGACAGGGAGGGGGGTTTTGATCGGAATTGCTTTATGGGCAAAGTGGGAATAGTACTGGGATATCCCTTTCCCTGGGTATTTGTTTGTGTGGAAGAATTGGTAGGGTAGTAACGGAAGAGTGGTCTCAGGAGGGATTTTTTGATGTTGCAAACAATGATGGATTCTTAGATTTGTAAAGTAATCAGAGGGGAGAAGGCTAAACTTGGCTTGGAGGTAAGGGAACGATGCTAGTTTGTTGTTTATATAGAGGTCTCGTATAAGTCATATTCCTTTGCTTTTCCATGAGATTATATTTAAGCCTTGTGTCATACCATGTAATATGCCAATGTTTAGTGGTACCAGTCTGTCTTCTGCAGTTTTACAGTTTTATAAGAAAGGAAGTTGGACCAGGCTTCAAGAGAAGTCTTAATAAATGGGTGGTGTATGTTGGGGAGATTGATGTTTAAGGATCTGAGAAGTAGGGTGTCTTGAGGTGATAGTGGGGTGCCACCAGAGGGAAAGTTGGTTTGGAAGGGTAGCTTGGTGGTAATAGCGGATATGGGGGAGACTTGCACCTCCACTGGTTGCAGGGCATAGTAGTAAATGGGTGGCACATCTGGGTCTTTTGGATTCCCATATATATTGGTTAAATATTTTTTGAATGTTGTGGTGGAATTTGGAAGATAAAGGGGGGGGGGGGGTTCACTTCTAAATAGATAAAGCAATTTGGGTAAAATGAACATTTTCAATGCTCCAATTCGACCTAGTTTAGATAAACCAGCTGATCTATAAGATAATAAGTCTTTGGACAAAGATTTACAGAAAGGTTTGTAGTTGTAATCAAAAAGCTGGGTATTGGTGGGGGTTAAGTTGATTCCTAAGTATGGGAATGAGTGATCGGCCCATTTAAAGGGGAAGGTTCTGGTGAGGGCTCGATGAGTCTGTCGAGGTGTATGGAGGTTTAATATCAGCGATTGGGGTCTCATTTAGCTTATAGTCGGAGACTTCAGCATATTGGGTTGGGGTTGATCGTATGATGGGGAGAGATTGGGTAGGGTTGGTGACCAGTAAGATGATGTCATCTGCGAACAGACTCATTTTATGTTCTGTTGTTCATGTTTATGTTCATTTTATGTTCCCCAAAAGGGGATGCCTGAGATTAAGAAATTTTCGCAAATTTTTGTAGCCAGTGGTTCTATAAGGAGCACAAAGATGATGGGGGGAAAGCGGGCATCCTTGCCTCATGCTGTTAGTGATGTTGAAAGGATTCGACAATGCACCATCCGATAGTACTCCATTGCCGAGGGAGAAGAATAAAGCGAGAGAATGGCTTTTTAGTGCCAAAAAATACCATATTTTTCTAAATCTGCCTGCAGAAACCCCCTTTGCACACAATCAAACGCCTTCTCTGCATCTAGAGATAGAAGCAGAGAAGGCATTTTTTGGGGGATTCTAAGGAGAGCAATCTTCTATAGGCATCGGGCACTTGACGACCAGGTATAAATCCTACCTGGTCGGGGTGTATCAGGGATACGAGAAGTGGGAATAATCTTTGAGCAATCACTTTAGCGTAGAGTTTTACATCAGTGTTTGTTAGCCCTTGTACACACGGTCGGACATTCTGACGGAAAATGTCCGATCAGACCGTGTTGTCGGATAATCCAACCGTGTGTGGGCTCCATCGGACTGTTTCCGTTGGAATATCTGACCAACAAAGTTTTAGAGCTGGGCTATAAAATTTTCCGACAACATGATCCAATCGGACATACTCCGATCGTGTGTAGAGAATTCTGATCGGACAAAGTGCCACGCATGCTCAGATCAAATTCCTACACCAAAGCTATTGGCTACTAGCCTGAACGTAGCCCCGTCGTAACGAAAAAACGTCATCACGTTCTGAACGATCGGATTTTCCGACAACTTTGTCCGACCGTGTGTATGCAACACAAGTTTCAGACAAAATCCGTCGGACAAAATTTGGTCGGATTTTGTTGTCGGAATGTCCGATCGTGTGTACAAGGGCTAAGTGATATCGGTCTGTAATTCTGCACATGCTCTGGGTCCTTACTTGACTTAGGTATAGTCGTTATCACGGATTGTAACATCTCTTTAGGTATGGAGCCTGAGGTCGCGACAAAAATTGAAGAGGTCGGATAGGTGAGGAGTAAGGATACTGGCAAATTGTTTGTAGTACTCATTGATATAACCTTCACCTCCTGGGGCTTTATTGGAGGGAAGAGTTTTAACAACTTTTTCTATTTTTGCTGATGAGAATGGGTCAGATAGAGTTTGAATTCGGGATGGGGATAGAGTGGGAAGTTGTATGGAATGTAGGAAGGTCTATATTGAGGCAGGAGTGGGCTGGTGGCTAGATAAGCCCTCTTTAAGATTATAGAGGGACTGGTAGTGGTCGCTAAATGCGTGAGCTATGTCTAAAGGGTTGCAGACTGGAGATTTGGTGAGAAGGTGATAAACACCGGCTATTTTGGTTTTAAGGCGCTGTTGTTTTATAGACTTTGTTAGAAGTCTATGTTATGTTGGAGCATTTTAAATATATTGTAAAAGAATATAATGAATATGATGCCCCTAGAACATTTGACACCCAGGGCATATTATTTTTTTCAACACCCACCTGTTGTAAATGGCAAAACTATTTTCTGTAATAATCTTTAAATTAAACAAATAATAATAATAGAAAAGAAAACAACATTTGTGGTATCTGCTAAGGTAAGTGGTTGGCGCTGAAGTGACCCCTTACATTGGTGGCCAGTATAGGCATGGTGATCAATTCACCACAGCTCAAGGAAGCTCTAGCACCTTGAGGAGGAACCCTAAGGTTCTACAGAACCCTGGTTGAAAAAAGGCTGATGTAAACTATGCTTGGTATTCTTCGTTGCAGGTCATAGAGGATTATTTTCCCTGTTGGAGCAAATTGGAACACGGTTGAAAGTATGTATTTGGGCTTCTTTGGGAACCAACTGCAGGTTTAGGGTTCTAAGGATGCAAGGGGTTTGAACACATTTTGTCTTTCGAATGTGTCTTTTTCCTACCTAACCACGTAACTACAAATGGATATATCCAAGTGTAGCACTGACCCTTTGAAGGAGCTGCTGGTTTTTATTGGGCTTACCGTTACCTCGCCTGCTCACTGTGTCCAACTTAGGGGTCCCGTTGTAGAGTGGATTAAAGAATGTTAGCTCCGACAATTAGTCCTTTTTCCAAAGATTTGTTTGAAAGAAACATGAAGTTTTGCAATAGAGGGATAGAGGGTCAAGGGGAGTTCAGGTACCTGGTAAATGCAGGTTAGAGGTATTTCCTTGATCCAGAGGACAAACAGCTTCCACAGACTGGATCCAGCAACCACCGGATAGGCCCCTCTCACTGACCTAGCAGCTGGTGCGATGCTCCAACAAAGTCTCTGCCACAGACTTGTCAATTTCAACAAAATTGTTGTGCAATCCTCTGCCACAGGAGAGCGCAAATGGCAGCTTGTTGTAAAGTTAAAGAGTTGTTAAACAGTACCAGTTTCTTTCAGCCGACCCGGCGATAATGTGTGGTAGGTGACCCGGGATGCGTCCTCCAAATGAGTCTCCAGGCTCTTCCAGAGATACCAGCCTTGTTGCTTGGTCCTCTCCTGAAAAAGTCCTCCCCTGGATTCTCCAGTTGCTTGGCTTCTCCCCGCAGGCAAGACAGCACAGGACCACCCCTGGATTGGTAGGCCCCAAGACTTTTGGGCCCACCCTTTCAGTTGCAAAGCCTCGGGCCAGCCGGCCCCGAGACATAGAGACAGGGAGCACACACACCTCAGGCCAGGGGGGCCATGAGGTCGGGAAAACGAAACCCAAAAATATGGCGCCTGTACCATAAGTACCCTTACCCAGAATGCACAGTGAGTGAACCACTCCCACCGGGCTATTTCTGAGTAAAAGGGGTACCCAATGCATTCAGCCTGTTGCATTTCCAACACTTACCTGTGGTGACAGCGACACCCACGACCAAGTGGAAACTAGCACAACCCAGCAGAAACCAGAACTTTGACATAATTAACTGCAGCTTCAGACAACTTAAATTTACAAAAACAATAGCGCCTGCTCATTAGGAGCAGTGCGCTAGACAAGAGACACCAGAACTTCAAAACTCATTTGTTTAGTGAAACAATGAAAGCTTCATATTTCGGCCAGGGCTTTAAATGGTATAAGGGCTTAAGTTGGCTCAACGAAACATGTAGCCAAGCAGATCTGTATAGGTTCTAGTTATGTACAGATCAGTTTGGCTACCTGTCTCTTTGAGTCAATATGAAGCTGAACTCCAGGTTTACTTTGACTTTAGCTGGCCCAGACTATTTCCTTAACTAACAAATTCAACTGATGCCGGTCCTTTCATAGAAGATCAACTGGAGGAGGTTTTACAGGCAGTGCCCTAATGTTTAATTGACAATTAAGACAATCAATGGGTGGAGCCTGTGATCTTTAGAGCTACTATTTATTTAAACATTTTATGTCTGTAATGTGGTTATGACTAAGGCCTCATAAGCCGAAACCTGTCAACTGACTTAATCTGCGTTTGTTCACTGTGGCTATTCAATAAAATGAAGAAATTTTAAGAGCAACAACTGGAGCGTGGATCACATTTTTTCTACATTACTCTAGTCAGTCAGCGACTGAGGATCAAGCACCTGGGAGCTCTGCTATCTATGTGGTGTATGGGTAGTAACACTGACTTTTCTGTTTATACAGTTCCCTCATGTTCCCTTAATGTAACACAGAGACTCATGCAACTATATATACTTGTAAGGGTACATTTCACCCCAGCTAAGCTATTTGCAATAGGCATTTCAGATTCCCCTTTGTGTGGCAAATGCTCTAGGGACCATGGGGATCTGATTCACTTAACCTGGCGATGCCCCAAATTACCACTATACTGGGTGGGAGTGTTGAATACCATAAACTCTGTGTATCAGACCTGGATTCCGCTTGACCCCAAACCATGTCTTCTAGGTGTATTGGATGATTTTCAATTACCGGTCCCCCACGAGAGAGGCGGTGGCCAGAGCTCTAGTTTCAAGCTCGGAGAGTAATGCTTTGAAACTGGAAGTCTACTGACTCTTCTTCACGTAAAGAATGGATACAATGCATGGGGGAAACCCTTAGATTAGAGACATAAATCTATCAGCATAAATTTGATAACTTATGGGGTCCTTGGCTGGATACCCCAGGTTGAGCCCCCGCTGGAACTAGTGTTGGACAGACTACTTATTGGCTCTTTTTTTATTTTCTCTGAATGTAACTATGCAATTTACTAAAAGATACCAAAGGAAGAGTGGCTTCTCTAAGCCCTTGTACACACGGTCGGACATTCCGACGGAAAATGTCCGATCAGACCGTGTTGTCGGATAATCTGACCGCGTGTGGGCTCCATCGGACTGTTTCCGTCGGAATATCCGACGGACCAAGTTTTCCAGCTTGGCTATAAAACTTTCCGACAACATGATCCGATCGGACAAAGTGCCACGCATGCTCAGATCAAATTCCTACACCAAAGCTATTGGCTACTAGCGTGAACGTAGTCCCGTCGTAACGAAATAACGTCATCACGTTCTCAACGATCGGATTTTCCGACAACTTTGTCCGACCGTGTGTATGCAACAGTTTCGGACAAAATCCGTCGGACAAAATCCGACGGATTTGGTTGTCGGAATGTCTGACCGTGTGTACAAGGGCTAAAACCCATATATGGCTAAGTTGGACTGTTTTTTTTTTCTTGCTATTTTCCATGTGCTTCTCTATTGGTACATGCTGTGTTTGCACATGCTCATTTTGTATTTGTGAGGATGTCTTGCCATTGCCTTGTCTGTATTGCTTTTTGTTCTGTGTTTTATTTCCTTAACCACTTCAGCCCCGGAACGATTTACCCCCTTCCTGACCAGACCACTTTTTGCGATTTGGCACTGCGTCTCTTTAACTGACAATTGCGCGGTTGTGCGACGTGGCTCCCAAACAAAACCAGCGTGCTTTTTTTCCCCCCCCAAATAGAGCTTAATTTTGGTGGTATTTGATCACCCCTGCGGTTTTTTATTTTTTGCGCTATAAACATAAAAATAGCGACAATTTTGAAAAAAAACGCAATATTTTTTACTTTTTGCTATAATAAATATCCACCGAAAATATATAAAAAAACATTTTCTCCCTCAGTTTAGGCCGATATGTACTCTCTTACATATTTTTGGTTTAAAAAAAATCGCAACAAGCGATTTATTGATTGATTTGCGCAAAAGTTACAGCGTCTACAAAATAGGGGATAGTTTTATGGCATTTTTATTAATAATTTTTTTTTACTAGTAATGGCGGCGATCAGCGATTTTTATCATGACTGCGACATTATGGCGGACACATCGGACACTTTTGACACATTTTTGGGACCATTGTCATTTATACAGCAATCAGTGCTATACAAATGCACTGATTCCTGTGTAAATGACACTGGCAGTGAAGGGGTTAACCACTAGGTGGCAGTGTATGGGTTAGGTGTGTCCTAGGGGCGTGTTTCTAACTGTGGGGGGTGGGACTGCGACATTATGGTGGACACATCGGACAATATTGATACAATTTGGCATTAATACAGCGATCAGTGCTATAAAATTGCATAGAATACTGTAAAAATATCACTGGTAGTGAAGGGGTTAACCACTAGGGGGCGGGGAGGGGTTATGTGTGTCCTAGGGGAGTGTTTCTAACTGACTGGGGGCGTGGCTATGTGTGACGCGGACACTGATCGCTGCTCCCGATGACAGGGGAGTGTTTCTAACTGCCTGGGGGCGTGGCTATGTGTGACGCGGACACTGATCGCTGCTCCCGATGACAGGGGAGTGTTTCTAACTGACTGGGGGCGTGGCTATGTGTGACGCGGACACTGATCGCTGCTCCCGATGACAGGGAGCAGACGATCAGTATCCTGTCACTAGGCAGAACGGGGAGATGCTGTTTACATCGGCATCTCCCCATTCTTGAGCTCCGTGACACGATCATGGGTATCCCCGGGGCGATCGAGTCCGCGGGTCCCATGTTCCCACCATCACAGAGCTCGTGGCGGGTTAGCACGCGTGCGCATGGCGGGAATTTCAAAGTAACGTACGGGTACATTACTTTGCCCAGCCGTGCCATTCTGCCGATGTATATATGCCGACAGCTATGTGTGACGCGGACACTGATCGCTGCTCCCGATGACAGGGGAGTGTTTCTAACTGACTGGGGGCGTGGTTATGTGTGATGCGGACACTGATCGCTGCTCTCGATGACAGGGGAGTGTTTCTAACTGACTGGGGGTGTGGCTATGTGTGACGCGGACACTGATCGCTGCTCCCGATGACAGGGGAGTGCTTCTAACTGCCTGGGGGCGTGGCTATGTGTGACGCGGACACTGATCGCTGCTCCCGATGACAGGGGAGTGTTTATAACTGCCTGGGGGCGTGGCTATGTGTGACGCAGACACTGATCGCTGCTCCCGATGACAGGGAAGTTTTTCTAACTGACTGGGGGCGTGGCTATGTGTGACGCGGACACTGATCGCTGCTCCCGTTGACAGGGAGCAGACGATCAGTATCCTGTCACTAGGCAGAACGGGGAGATGCTGTTTACATCGGCATCTCCCCATTCTTGAGCTCCATGACACGATCATGGGTATCCCTGGCGCGATCGAGTCCGCGGGTCCCATGTTCCCACCATCACAGAGCTCGCGGCGGGTTAGCGCGCGTGCGCATGGCGGGAATTTCAAAGTAACGTACGGGTACATTACTTTGCCCAGCCGTGCCATTCTGCCGACGTATATATGCCGACAGCGGTCGGCAAGTGGTTAATAAAACTCTTTTTGATTTAAAAAAACAAAAACAAAACAAATGCACCTGCTCTCAGCACTATATAAACTGTATATATCATTAGTTCTCATCCTGTTCCTGGAACAAAATCGGGGTGGGTTTGAGCGATTCTCAACCATTTGCAACAAGCTTTGTATTGAATGAATACAAGGCTTTCTCTGATTGGCTGAAGTGGAGATGTGAGTGGATGAAATCACGATTTGCACCTCAATCAATCAGAGCCCTGCGTTCATTCATAAAATACAAAGCTTCCTGTGAATGGCTGAGCAGCACTTAGCCGAACTCGAATTTTGCTCTGGAAACAAAACAGGAAGCCCCCTTATCACGACCGAAACGCAGCGCTGTATACTATATGTAGCTGATGCTACATGCAATTAACTTGCATTAGGCACATCTGTAATGCCGCGTACACACGGCCAGACTTTTTCGACAGCAAAGGTCCGATGGAACGAATCCGTCGGACAATTCGATCGTGTGTGGGCTCCATCGGACCTTTGCTGTACAGACTTTAGATTTAGAACATGTTTCAAATCTTTCCGACGGACTAGAGTCCGGTCAAAAAATCAGTTTGTCTGTGTGCTAGTCCGACGGATGAAAACTGACAATAGGGCAGCTATTGGCTACTGGCTATGGCTAGGTCCTTAAGTGGTTAAAGTCATGACAGACCTGGTGTTAGGCTTTAAGTCCTTATAACATTTCCAAGCCTCGATGAAGGGCATTGCATAAAATCATTGCCAACCGAAATGCATTGAATGTTTTATGTAAACCTACTAGGAATCATTACAGCAACTTGGACTCTTTCACCATTTTGGTTTGGCTCCTTTTTGCATTTTTATGCTTTGGGTAACAATGAAACACTGCAATCCCCTTTCCTCCCTTTCTTTCTTGCCCTCGCCTCTTTCTTGTTGCTGATTGCTCCTTTTTTCTCCATTTGAAACAAATATTTTACAGATGGCATCAGCATTTAATTCATTCTAATCCCCGACTAGGATTGTGTTTTAAGATTTTTAAACCCAGTGACCCCCCCCTTATCTACGCCCCTGAACCCAGTGACCCATTTATCAGCAAATATCACGCTGGGGGAGACCATATACTGTAGTGTAGCGTTTGTCTGCACTGGTTGATAATCTGCTTTATAGGCTGATCAGTACATATATCCCTTGTCTGAAGCCTTTTTGTCAGTCTCTTCTAATCTCACTCCTATGTTTTATCTCTGAGAGTTTATTGCTGCAGTTTTTCATGACCTGAATTGGAGGACTGGTGCTCATATAGGAGCCAATTTCCTCTCAATATCTCATCGTGACTTCACTTAACCACTTTCAGACTGAACCATTTTGCTGGCCAAAGACCAGAGCACTTTTTTTGCGATTCGGCACTGCGTCGCTTTAACTGACAATTGCGCGGTTGTGCGACGTGGCTCCCAAACAAAATTGACGCCTTTTTTCCCCCCACAAATAGAGATTTCTTTTGGTGGTATTTGATCACCCCTGCGGTTTTTATTTTTAGAGCTAAAAAACAAAAAAAGAGCGTCAATTTTGAAAGTTTAGGCCAATACGAATTCTTCTACATATTTTTGGTAAAAAAAAATCTCAATAAGCGATTATTGATTGGTTTGCACAAAAGTTATAGCATCTACAAAATAGGGGATAGTTTTATGGCATTTTTATTAATACATTTATTTTTTACCAGTAATGGCGGCGATCAGCGATTTTTATTGTGACTGCGACATTCTGGCAGACACATCGGACATTTTTGATACATTTTTGGGACCATTGTCATTTATACAGCAATCAGTGCTATACAAATGCACTGATTCCTGTGTAAATGACACTGGCAGCGAAGGGGTTAACCACTAGGTGGCAGTGTAGGGGTTAGGTGTGTCCTAGGGGCGTGTTTCTAACTGTGGAGGGGCGTGGCTGTGTTTTATCACTGATTTCTACTCCAATCACAGGGACAGGGATCAGTGACACTGTTGCTAAGCAGAACAGGGAGATGCTTGTTTACTTTAGCATCTCCCCGTTCTTCCTCTCAGTGAGGCGATTGAGTCCGCGGGACCCGGGATCGGACTCACAGAGGTCCTGACCGGCGCGCACGCAATGGCACAGTGGCGAATTTAAAGGGACGTACCTGTACGCCCATTTGCCTGTCCGTGCCATTCTGCCAACATACATCGGCGTGCGCCAGTTTGGAAATGGTTAACGACCGGACCAGGCCATATTTTTGGCGATATGGCACTACGTTGCTTTATCGGAAAATTGCATGGGCGTGCAACGTTTGTACCCAAACAAATTTGACGTCCCTTTTTCCCACAAATAGAGCTTTCTTTTGATGGTATTTGATCACCTCTGCATTTTTTATTTTTTGCGCTATAAACAATGAGTGACAATTTCTCTTTTGTTTATTGACAGACACTAGGCATAAAAAAGATTAGGCTATGCCCAGTGGTGTATTTAGGTTTTGTGCTGCCCTAAGCAGGACTAAACTTGTGAACCCCCTAATTTAAATATGACCCACCCCTTCCTGTCAATGCCACACCCCTTCCTGTTTAATGCCCACCCTGTCATCTGTAAACCACACCCCTTCCTCTTGATGCTCCACCTTTTGCTCTTAGAGCTCCACCTCAAGTGCAGTTGGATTTTCAGGTGCTTGAAGACAGTTGAAGCTGCTCAGGTTGTTCAAAGCAATGAAAGGCTGACAGCAGCCACAGCCATCCTCGATGTTTACATGTAATCATTTTATGGAATGATTGTCTATGGTGAGGGACAGACGACTGACCTTGGACACAAGCTGTTTGTGTCATGGAGTGGTCATCTGTCCCGAACCCCAGGTAATTGCTCCATCTGAGATTACATTGGAAGTGGACAACTTCTGCCATCCTGGCTGCCGCTTTCTGTTGCGGGCATCCACCCTCCTTCCTCGGCTCTAGCCTGGTCCAGTCCCATCCACCCCCCCCCCCCCCCCCCGCACGGACCTGTGCAATCGTGGCGGGCAGCCAAAAATGTTGCTAGTCCGCACAGCTACGCTGGATTCCATCTTCTAGATCAGGGATCTGCAATTAGCGGACCTCCAGCTGTTGCAAAACTACAAGTCCCATCATGCCATGGGTGTCATGCTTGTGGCTGTCAGAGTCTTGCTATGCCTCATGGGAGTTGTAGTTCTGCAACAGCTGGAGGTCCGCTAATTGCATATCCCCATTCTAGATGGACGGTGATGTCGGGGCTCTGAGGGCGACCCCTTTTTGGGGATGTTGTTTAAGTGGGCCCTCCATAGGCACCCCCTGTGAGGGGCCTTAGTGTCTTGGATCCTGTTTAGACCGCAGAGATGGTGCACACTGCACAGCAATGTGCTCTCTCTGGTCTCCCTTGCGGCAAGAGGAAGCTGTGTCCTGTACAGCCTGAGAAAATGCAGTTCATGCCTTCCTTCTGGCTATCTCTTCTCTTGGAAATGCAGTTCAAAAGTTCAGCAGAGTCTCTAGTGGGTGTTTTTTATTCTGGATTTTTGGTTCTATCATTTAAAATACACCTATGATAAAAATTATACACCCTTAATTTCTTTGTAAGTGGGCAAACTTACAAAATCTGCAGGGGATCAAATCATTATCTATCTATCTATCTATCTATCTATCTATCTATCTATCTATCTATCTATCTATCTATCTATCTATCTATCTATCTATCTATCTATCTATCTATCTATCTATCTATCTATCTCTCTATCTATCTATCCCTATATACAGTGTATATACAACATGTATGTGGTATACTATATAAAGTATATACAACACGTGCATTTGGCTTTAAGCCACTTGCACAACTTTGCTTAAATTTTCCATCATTTGCCCTAGAAACCTGGTCTAATTTTTCTGCATATAAATTACCCCATATGTCTTTCACATGGCACCCACTCTCCAAAATATCGCCCCCTCCTATGACTTTGTTGATGCGCTTGTCCCCGGCTCGGCATCTATGCCATCAATTTCTGTCTCAGAAATCTAGGTTGGGTCGCTCAAAGCACTTATATACGCGGAAGCTCAGCGATGCTCCAGATACCGCCGGCGGAGGGGGAACCGTCTCCCCACAGAGTCGTTAAGTATATGTTGGATATATAATATATATTTCCCATGTTGCCCGCTGTTCGCAAAGGGGGAGAGGGTAAAAAATAATTGCGTTCCGTTTGAATAATTTTCTGCAGTAAATCAGGTCGACAGAGTGAGGTCTTGCTGGTATTCCAATTATTCTTAAAGCTGAACTCTGGGATTTATTTATTTATTACAGGTACTTCTATAGTGCTGTCAATTTACACAGTGCTTTACATATATATTATACATTCACATCAGTCCCTGCCCTAAAGGAGCTTACAATCTAAGGTCCCTAACTCACATTCATACATACTAGAGCCAATTTAGACAGGAGCCAATTAACCTGCCAGCATGTCTTTGGAGTGTGGAAGGAAACTGGAGTAACCGGAGGAAACCCACACAGGCACAGGGAGAACACGCAAACTTTAGGCAGGTGGTGCCATGATAAGCCAATGTTGTCTAAATCAATCGGTCATGTGTATTCTTCTTGAATCTCTTTGATCTTTGTGTATTTCTTCCAGATTTGTGCAGTAATCCAGTGTGAGACTTTTCCGTCTTGTAATAAAGACCAATCACTGCTGCTCTCTCTCCTTGTGCAGGATGACTGGTCTTGTCTCCGCCCCCTTCCTGTAGTTATCTGCAGTGGGTGGGGCCTGCTTGACCCCTCCCACAGCTCTGCTCCCTCTCCTTTTGCAGGATGACTGGTCTTGTCTCCGCCCCCTCCGGGTAGTTTTATGCAGGCAGCCTGTAAAGGGTGGAGCCTGCTGGGCCCCTCCCACAGCTATGCTCTCGGCACAGGCTCTGTACAGCACAGTGATGATGTCACTGTTACTATATCTAACTTTTGCACAGGCATTTGGTTCACTCAAGGTGGATTTATATTCCTAGCTATTGAGGAATATATTTAAATGAAAGCTTTGTGTTAGAAAAGCACCAGAATTTACATAATTGTGGCATCTCTTTTTTTAATAAATACTTTATAAAAGGATAGATACCAAAAAAAAGTTCCCTGCGACCCCCCCCCCCCCCCGCCACAACCACCAGACCAGGGTTGTGGGGAAGAGGCCCTTGTCTTCGTGCGCATAGGAACAAGGTGTTTTTCCATGGGGGGGGGGGGCCCAGGCAAGGTAACCCTATTATGTTGAGAGCATATGGCCTGGTATGGTTGGGGGGGGTTGCATGCTCAGGCAAAGGTCTGGTAAGGATTTGGGGAGGGGCCCCATGCTGCCAGTAACCACTAAAGGGCGGGGTAATAGTATTGACATTGGTGCCGGGGGATTATGATTGTACTCATTGACACCAATGTTATGAGTTATTATTGCTTTAAATAACACCAATGTGGGGGTTATTATTGTGCCCATTGAAACAAATGCAGGGGGCTATTATTGCATCCACCTGCACCACTGCTGGGGGCTATTATTTACACCAATTCTGGGGGCTATTATTGTTCCCACTGACACCAATACTGGGGGTTATTATTGTTCCCACTGACACAAATGCCGGGGGTTATTATTGTATGAGTTGACACCAATGCTGTGGGCTTTTATTGTATCCACTGACACCAATGCTGTGGGCTATTATTGTATCCACTGACACCAATGCTGTGGGCTATTATTGTATCCACTGACACCAATGCTGGGAGCTTTTTTTGTATCCACTGACAACAGTGCTGGGGGCTTTTATTGTATCCACTGACACCAGTGCTGGGGGCTTTTATTGTATCCACTGACACCAGTGCTGGGGGCTTTTATTGTATCCACTGACACCAGTGCTGGGGGCTTTTATTGTATCCACTGACACCAATGCTGTGGGCTATTATTGTATCCACTGACACCAATGCTGTGGGCTATTATTGTATCCATTGACACCAATGCTGGGAGCTATTATTGTATCCACTGACACCAGTGCTGGGGGCTTTTATTGTATCCACTGACACCAATGCTGGGAGCTATTATTGTATCCACTGACACCAGTGCTGGGGGCTATTATTGTATCCACTGACACCAGTGCTGGGGGCTATTATTGTATCCATTGACACCAATGCTGGGAGCTATTATTGTATCCACTGACACCAGTGCTGGGGGCTTTTATTGTATCCACTGACACCAATGCTGGGAGCTATTATTGTATCCACTGACACCAGTGCTGGGGGCTATTATTGCATCCACTGGCACCAATACTCTGGGTTATTATTGTGTTCCCTGAAACCAATACAGGGGGCTATTTTTGCATCCACTGACACCAAAGCTGGCAGTTATTATTGTGCTCATTGACAGCAATGCTGGTGGTTATTATTGCACTCCCTGACCCCAATGTAATGAGTTTCTGTACTTCAACTTCAGTGTGCATTGTGATATGCTGCAACACAATGTAGCAGAACCAACATTGGTTGGTTGAGGTACTGGGGGCCACCTGAAGGTGTCAGAGGCCACAATTGAAGTTTTCTATAATTTTCCAGTTAACCACCACTGCCTTAGACCAATCACCTACCTGTACAACCATTTGTATTAGACGCTCCTCACCACACGCTCATAGACTGTCTGCTGAACAGATTCTCCACCAATGTCCTAAGGAGCCGGCCATAGCATAAGCTCCGCTCGTTGCCTTCTTTGCACTGATCCACCCCAACAAGCAACCCAACCTTAACTAATATTCATGAAGCACTACCACCTAACACATAGACTTTCGGCTTCCAGCAAGTCAATGACTTAGAACAAGTCATGCAGCCAGTAGAGTCTGGAAATGTCTACGGTCCCTTTCTGCATGCTTATTTCCAGGTCGTTGAGCTCCCAAACTGAGACGTAGGGAGCATATTGACCGCGGCGGAGCCTGCGCCTTTAAAAAAAACCAGAGCAGCAGTAGCGGCTTCCATACATCTCCACTTTCCGGGGCCAGGATGAGTCTCATTAAGGGATTAACAAGCTCTCCTACAGCCACGGTTGACCTGACCTTCTTTCCAGGCTCCTCCCGTATCCCGAATATCCTTTTAAGAAGCTCCTTCACCCCATTCAGGTCTAATTATTCCTCCGAGATCCTGGAGGATTAATCTGCCTCAAAGCTCCGGCCGAGTTTTATTTTAATGTCATGTTATTGGAGAATTCATTCCGGATCCTCAGCACATCGCCTGCGCCTGTCATTTTATGGTATCCATTAGGGCCCCGTGCCGGGTTTATATATAATTTCATTATAAATGACCGGTGATAATGTGCATTTTTATTGCACGCCAACCAGAGGATTTTTTTTGGTGGTTATTGACTAATCTTTCCCAGAAGCCTCGGGGTGTGAGAGAGAGAGAGAGAGAGAGCATGAGCATGCAGCGCAGCCGGGTGCTCATAACAGAAAAATATCACTCTACCTATTACAGGAGAAAGGCAAGGGGTGATAAAATGATTTCTAATTAACTTTGTCCTTTTTTTTGCCCTGATAGAACTGTTGATGAGATCAGCTTAATTATTTATGATCAGAGTATCTGGGAACCTCCGTAACCCCATGAGCATGAGATTCGGCTTGGTGGGAAGGGGAGGATAGCTGCAAGCTGCCCGATATGGCAAATTGTCGGTGTGGGCAATATCAGAATTTTGTAGGGTACTAGCCGGGAAGACCTGCTATAGTGGCACCCATGGCATTTATCTAGCACTTTTTTGCACAGAACTATGAACTTAATTCACACTAGACTTGTGCAATTCGTTTCGTAACTAATCTAAATTCCGAATGTCCGAATAAAAAAATAACGAATAACAACGAATACGAAAGAAATATAACAAATGAATTCAAATGAATTTGGTAATTCTTTAACCACTTCCCGACCAGCGCACGATGATGTACGTCAAAAGAATGGCACCGGCAGGCATATTGGCGTACAGGTACGTCCAATATTCAATGCCGCCCTGCCATCGGGAGCGCGCCGCTGGCGGTGCGCTCCCGCGCTGGTCGGGACCCCCGTGAGTCCAGTCGCGGAACCCGTGGACTCGATCGCCGCGGGCATCCCCGCGATCGTCTCACGGAGCGGCCGAATGGAGGAAATGCTGTGTAAACAACATTTCTCCATTCTGCCTAGCAACTAGTGACGCTGATCTCTGCTCCATGTGATTGGAGCAGAGATCAGTGTTCACTAAATGAAAGCCCAACCCCCCCACAGTTAGTAACACACCCCTAGGAACACTTAACCCCTACACTGCCACCCACTGGTTAACCCCTTCACTGCCCGTGTCATTTACACAGGAATCACTGCATTTATATAGCAGTGATTACTGTATAAATGACAATGGTCCCAAAAATGTGTCAAAAATGTCCGATGGGTCCCCCACAATGTCGCAGTCACAATAAAAATCGCTGATCGCCGCCATTACTAGTAAAAAAAATAATAATAAAAAATTATTAATAAAAATGCTATAAAACTATCCCTATTTTGTAAACGCTATAACTTTTGTGCAAACCAATCAATAACCGGTTATTGCGATTTTTTTTTACCAAAAATATGTAGAAGAATACGTATCGGCCTAAACTGAGGGAAAAAAAATGTTTTATATATTTTTGGGGGATATTTATTATAACAAAAAGTAAAAAATAATGTGTTTTTTTCAAAATTGTCGCTCTATTTTTGTTTATAGCGCAAAAAATAAAAACCGCAGGGGTGATCAAATACCACCAAAAGAAAGCTCTATTTGTGGGAAAAAAAGGACGTCAATTTTGTTTGGGAGCCACGTCGCACGACCGCGCAATTGTCAGTTAAAGCGACGCAGTGCCGAATCGCAAAAAGTGGTCTGGTCTTTGACCAGCAAAATGGTCCGGTCTGAAAGTGGTTAAAGATCTAATGAAACAAAAGGTCAGCTCAAAGTAAATCTTATAGTCCAATCAGCTAATTAATTTTGTGCCGGAGGTTGGATTACTGGCAAAGTGCATTCCTGAGAACTGAGTGAGAAGGGTGTTGTATTGTATTTGAGCCGAGGAGAAGAGACGTTGTCATTGTGTGTGTTAAAAGATTCAATAAACAAACGACTTTCCAAACTACGAATCATTATCACGAATGTCTATACATACATAAATAGCGAATTTCAATGAATACGAACGAATGAATTCGACACTCTAGGAATAATAACGAATTATCCGAAAACGTATTAATGTAACATAACGAATATAACAGAACGAAATTATGTATCTTACGAATGACAACGAACCGAAACTAAACGAAATTTTCCATTGTGCACAAGTCTAATTCACACCTGATTAGTAGGGTGTAGGTCCTCAGACTTACCCTGAAAGTCTTGGAGGGGCACGTATCCTTCTAGTTTGGTGATCTGCCCCCCACGGGGTCTCCCTTGGTGGGAATCCCACCTTATAAGTGGGTGCAGCTTGCCTTGACAGGTCCCCTGAAGAATGAGGTCCACCTGTTTTTTGGCTGGGTGGCCTACGGGTAACCTAGTATCCATCAGGGGGTTTTATGCCCTGGGAGGAGGCCCTTTGTCTTCGAAGGAGGACCATGTTGTGCACCCCTAAGCACTTATTTATTTAGCACTTTTGCACAACACTGTGCACTTTACTCACCCCTAATAAGTAGGGTGTAGGTCCTTTTCCTGAAGGTTTTGGAGGGGAGAACAGGTGGCCCTATGGTCTGGTTCCCTCCCTTCAGTGGGGGCATAATATTTAGCTGTATGATCCATTTCTCGAAGGCTCAGTTTTTCTAGTAGCAGATATTAAATCCCAACAGCAGAAGCTCACCAGTCCCAGCAATTTTGAAGCTTACCATCCGGCCACACACAGTGATTAGGACACTCTCTGGCTCCCCTGATCTTAGCGTCTTGGATCCTGTTTAGACCACAGAGATGGTGCACACTGGACAGCAATGTGCTCTCTCTGGTCTCCCTCACGGCAAGAGGAAGCTGTGTCCTATACAGCCTGAGAAAATGCAGTTCTTACTTTCCTCCTGGCTATCTCTTCTCTTGGAAATGCAGTTGAAAAGTTCAGTAGAGTATCTCTCCTGTGGTCTACAATTCCCACAGTGCAGTGCGGCCTGACTCAGTCTGTTTCCTTCCCTGCTCAGTAGCGCCCTCCTCTGGCTGGTATAGCTGTTAACCAGTTCAGCACCGCCGGGCAGTAGCTATAGGGTGCAGCTGCAGACAGTGTTTCTCTCACTCTCCGTGACCTGGAAAATGTATGTGTGCCGCTCAGGCTCGATAAGGAAGGCGTATTGCAAGTAGTGAACCTGCAGCTGCTGCTAGAGTGCTGTCAGGGGGTGTAGCCCATCCTGGCTCCTGCGAAAGTTCAAGGAAGAAAGTGAGAGACCCTTTGAAGTCGCATATCTATGTTGTCCTACAGCAGTGGTCCTCAACCCTGTCCTCAAGTACCCCCAACAGGCCATGTTTTGCAAATTTCTCTTAGAAAAAATAGCTGTCCAAAATACAAAGCCATTGACTCTGATTTAAAGCACCTGTGCAAGATAAAGGAAAACCTGCAAACATGGCCTGTTGGGGGTACTTGAGGACTGGGGATGAGGACCACTGTCCTGCAGAGATGAATGGAGTCTCAACAGCCTCAGCCTCAACGTGTTTCACTTCGCCCCCCGGAGCGTAGTCATGGGGATCCTCATTACTACGCTCTGAAGGGGGGTGGAGTGAAACGCGTTGGGAGGGCATGGCCTGGACAGGCTGAGGTTGCCACTCCATTAATCTCTGCAGGACACCATAGATGTGTGACTTTCAGGGATCTCTCCCTTTCTTCCTTGAACTTTCTCTCACTCTCTGTTCTTAGCCAAGCACCTGGCTACATCTTTAACCCCCTCCCGCCCGCGCTATAGCCAAATCGCGGCTACAGCGCGGACCTTACTTGCCGGGAGGCCGTGAATAGACTTCCCTGTGGAGTGCGCACGGAGCACTTTGTGATCACCGAGTCTATGAGACTCGGCTGATCACAGATCAGAATAAGGGGCTGATCCTGGCCCCTTACCACGTGATCAGCTGTCAGCCAATGACAGTTGATCACGTGATGTAAACAGAAGATCGGTAATTGTTTTTTTCCCCTCACACTGACAGATTGAGGGGAAAAAAAAGCCGATCACCGGCTTCTGCCAGAGGGACTTCGGTCCCTTACACAGAGAGCCGCCGCTGCCTTGTCTGTGCCCACCAGTGCCACCTACCAGTGCCCACAGAGCCATCTACATTTGCCCAACAGTGATACCTACCAGTGCCCACCAGTGCCACCTACCAGTGCCCACTAGTGCCACATACCAGTGTCAACCAGTGCCACCTACCAGTGCCAATTACAAGTGCCCACAGAGCCATCTACATTTGCCAAAGAGTGCCACCTACCAGTGCCCACAAGTGTCACCTACCAGTGCCCACCAATGCCACCTACCAGTGCCCACAGAGCCATCTACGTTTGCCAAACAGTGCCACCTACCAGTGCCCACTAGTGCCACTTACCTTTCCCACCAGTGCCACCTACCAGTGCACACAGAGCCATTTACGTTTGCCCAACAGTGCCACCTATCAATGCCCACCAGTGCTGCCAATCGATGTCTACCAGTGCCACCGATCAGTGCTGCCTATCAGTGTCACCTACCAGTGCCTACCGGTGCCTAACAATGCCCATCAGTGCCACCCATTAATGCCACTTCTCAGTGCTGCTTTATCAGTGCCTATCAGTGCAGCCTCAACAGTGCCCATCAACGAAGGAGAAAAATTACCTGTGTTCAAAATCTTATAGCAAACCATGAAACTTTTTTTTTCAAAATTTTCGGTCTTTATTTGTTTCTTTTTTTAGTGAAACATAAAAAAAACCTAGCGGTGATTAAATGCCACCAAAACAAAGCTCTATTTGTGTGAAAAAAAAAAATGATAAAAAAGTCCTAATGGTACAGCGCTGCAGGACCGCGCAATTGTCATTCAAAGTGCCACAGCGCCGAAAGCTGAAAATTTGCCTGGGCAGGCAGCGCGTTTTAAGCGCCCGGTACCAAAGTGGTTAACATCGGCTTGCCATTTCAGAAGATATTCGCTTCCAAATAATTCGATTTTCCCGTCTTTTGCAGCGGCGACTGCTAAGGTGTGCTGAGGCTTGTAGTTCCCCCAGCAGCTCGGAGATTACACAGGGTGCCCAGCCCTTTGCGAAGGATCTGCCAGGTGCCAGCGCTGTGTCGTTGGCACGACGTGAGTAAAATTCACAACCTTCCGTCCTTGTCCCTGAGATTCTCTGGTTGCTGCGGTCGGGGTGAAGGGCGTTATTATCAGTTATTCCGCATGTTTTTTTAGTTTTTTTTCATTTTTTTTCCCGTATTGTTAATATATGACGTGGATAGTATATATTGCATTGCCTCTTACCACAGCGGGTGCATCAAAGGTGAAATACTTTCAGCCGGTAAATGGCATCTGCGTCCCCCATTGTTCTCCCAGAGCGGAGAGGGGAAGAATAAAACGCCGCGCTTCAGAAATAGACCCTGAAATCACGACGGCGGTGGACGGAAAGTATTCAAATGAGGGATCCGAGTGACACACAGAGAGATAAACTGAGCTGAACTCACCGCCACGCGCGCTTTTATTTGGATATGTTCCTCAATAAAACACAAATAAAAAAGTAGCTATGACATCATCACTGTGCGCTACATAGTAGACGTGTGCGGTGCGTTTTATTCCACATTGAAATTCAGACAAATGTCTCATTATTTTGAGGTATCTGAATTTCCCGAATTACGATAATAACACATTTAAACAAATCCGAAATTTCGAATAAAAATTTTGGACGAAATTCAGATTCGAATAATTTTTTCGAATCGAATTCAAATAGTTTTCAAATCAAATTTCGAAGAACAGAAAAAAATAGTAACAAATCTAAACGAATCCGAAATAACGCATCAAAATTTTTGACGAAATTCAAATTCGAATCGTTTTTTCGAATCAAATTCAAATAGCTTTTCGAATCAAATTCAAATCAAATTTGAAGAATAAAATAGAATAGAAAAAAAAGGAATTAGTAACACATTTAAACTAATCCGAAATAACAAATCAAAATTTTGGACGAAATTCTAATTTGAATCATTTTTTCTAATCAAATTCAAATAGTTTTTGAATCAAATTCGAAGAATAGAAAAAAAACGGAAATTGTAACAAATTTTAACAAATCCGAAATAACGAAACAAAATTTTGAACAATATTCAAATTTGAATAGTTTTTTTGAATCAAATTCAAATAGCTTACAAATCAAATTTGAAGAATAGAAAAAAAAAGGAAATAGTAACAAATCTAAACAAATCCAAAATAACGCATCAAAATTTTGGACGAAATTCAAATTCAAATCGTTTTTTCAAATAAAATTCAAATAGCTTTCGAATCAAATTTGAATCAAATTTGAAGAATAAAATAGAATAGAAAAAAAAAGGAAATAGGAACACATTTAAACTAATCCGAAATAACAAATCAAAATTTTGGACGAAATTCTAATTTGAATCGTTTTTTCGAATCAAATTCAAATAGTTTTTTAATCAAATTCGAAAAATAGAAAAAAAAGGAAATAGTAACAAATCTAAACGAATCCGAAATAGCGCATCAAAATTTTGGACGAAATTTAAATTCAAATCGTTTTTTCAAATCGAATTCAAATAGCTTTCGAATCAAATTCGAATCAAATTTGAAGAATAAAATAGAATAGAAAAAAAAGGAAATAGTAACACATTTAAACTAATCTGAAATAACAAATCAAAATTTTGAACGAAATTCAAATTCAAATAATTTTTTCGAATCAAATTCAAATCGTTTTCAAATCAAATTCGAAGAATAGAAAAAAAAAGGAAATAGTAACAAATCTAAACGAATCCGAAATAACGCATCAAAATTTTGGACGAAATTCAAATTCGAATCGTTTTTTCAAATCAAATTCAAATAGCTTTTCGAATCAAATTCAAATAAAATTTCTAATTTGAATCGTTTTTTCGAATCAAATTCAAATAGTTTTTGAATCAAATTAGAAGAATAGAAAAAAACGAAAATTGTAACAAATTTTAACAAATCCGAAATAACGAAACAAAATTTTGAATGAAATTCAAATTCGAATAATTTTTTCGAATCAAATTCAAATAGTTTTCAAATCAAATTCAAAAAATAGAAAAAAACGGAAATAGTAACAAATCTAAACGAATCCGAAATAACGCATCAAAATTTTGGACGAAATTCAAATTCGAATTGTTTTTTCAAATCAAATTCAAATAGCTTTTCGAATCAAATTCAAATCAAATTTGAAGAATAAAATAGAATAGAAAAAAAAGGAAATAGTAACACATTTAAACTAATCTGAAATAACAAATCAAAATTTTGGACGAAATTCTAATTTGAATTGTTTTTTCAAATCAAATTCAAATAGTTTTTGAATCAAATTCGAAAAATAGAAAAAAAGGAAATAGTAACAAATCTAAACGAATCCGAAATAACTCATCAAAATTTGGGACGAAATTCAAATTCGAATAGTTTTTTCAAATCAAATTCAAATAGCTTTTCGAATCAAATTCAAATCAAATTTGAAGAATAAAATAGAATAGAAAAAAAAAGGAAATAGTAACACATTTAAACTAATCCGAAATAACAAATCAAAATTTTGGACGAAATTCTAATTTGAATCGTTTTTTCGAATCAAATTCAAATAGTTTTTGAATCAAATTCGAAGAATAGAAAAAAATGGATATTGTAACAAATTTTAACAAATCCGAAATTACAAATCAAAATTTTGGACGAAATTCTAATTTGAATCGTTTTTTCGAATCAAATTCAAATAGTTTTTGAATCAAATTAGAAGAATAGAAAAAAAAGGAAATAGTAACAAATCTAAACGAATCTGAAATAACGCATCAAAATTTTGGACGAAATTCTAATTCGAATCGTTTTTTCAAATCAAATTCAAATAGCTTTCGAATCAAATTCGAATCAAATTTGAAGAATAAAATAGAATAGAAAAAAAAAGGAAATAGTAACACATTTAAACTAATCCGAAATAACAAATCAAAATTTTGGACGAAATTCTAATTCGAATAGTTTTTTCAAATAAAATTCAAATGGCTTTCAAATCAAATTCGAATCAAATTTGAAGAATAAAATAGAATAGAAAAAAAAGGAAATAGTAACACATTTAAACTAATCCGAAATAATGAATCAAAATTTTGGATGAAATTCAAATTTGTATCGTTTTTTCAAATCGAATTCGAATAGCTTTCAAATAAAATTTGAATAAAATTTGAAGAATAAAATGGAATAGAAAAAAAAGGAAATAGTAACACGTTTAAGCGAATCCAAAAATAACGAATAGGATAGAAAAGAATAGAATATAAAATACAAGAATAAGATATAATAGAGTAAAACAGAACAGAATACAAAATAAAAGAATAGAAAGTAGAATATAAAAAAAAAAAAATACAATAGGAAAAAAAAGGGATAGTCTAGAAAATAAAAGAATAGCGTAAAACAGAAAAAATACATAAAAAACTATTTTTTCCCTCAGTTTTGGCCGATACGTATTATTCTACATATTTTTGGGAAAAAAATCGCAATAAGCGTATATTGATTGGTTTGTGCAAAAGTTATAGCGTCTACAAAATAGGGGAAAGATTTATGGTATTTTTAGTAATCATTTTTTTTTTACTAGTAATGGCGGCGATCAGCGATTTTTATCAGGACTGCAACATTATGGCGGACACATCGGACACTTTTGACACTATTTTGGGACCATTCACATTTATACAGCGATCAGTGCTAGAAAAATGCACTGATTACTGTGTAAATGACACTGGCAGGGAAAGGGGTTAAACACTAACCGCTCATTAAAATGAGAAGAAAAGAGGTTTAACCTTAAACTATGTAGAGGGTTCTTTACTGTAAGAGCGGCAAGGATGTGGAATTCCCTTCCACAGGCGGTGGTCTCAGCGGGGGGGGCATCGATAGTTTCAAGAAACGATTAGGTAAGGCACCTGAACGACTGCAACATACAGGGATAAAGGGATATACAGGGATATACAATGTAATACTGACATATAATCACACACATAGTTTGGACTTGATGGACTTGTGTCTTTTTTTTCAACCTCACCTACTATGTAACTAGGGGGCGATCAAGGGGTTAAAGCGGAGGTCCACCCTAAAGTGGACCTCCGCTCATCGGAACCCTCCCCCCCTCCGGCGCCACAATTGGCACCTTTCAGGGGGGAGGGGGGTGCAGATACCTGTACAGTACAGGTATCTGCACCCACTTCCGGGATAGCTCTCTGCGGAAAGGGGCGTAGATTACGCCCCTTTCCGCAAGTGCCCCGCTGCCTGCTGGGAAACACACAGATCCCAGAGGCAGCGGGGACCATCCTTATTGCGCAGCGCGATTCGCGCATGCGCAGTAGGGAACCGGGAAATGAAGCCGAAAGGCTCCACTTCCTGATTCCCATACCCAAGATGGCGGCGGCAGCACCCGACAAGACGATCGAGAGATCGGCTTCGGGTGCCGACATCGCGGGCGCGCTGGACAGGTAAGTGTCACTATTTTAAAAGTCAGCAGTTGCAGTATTTGTAGCTGCTGGCTTTAAAAAAAAAAAAAAAAACGCGGAGTCCCAGGGGACTCCCGCTTTAAGTGTGTCCTACGGAGTGATTCTAACTGTGGGGGGGGGGGATGGGCTACCACTGACATGACAGCGATCACTTCTCTCGATGACAGGGAGCAGTAGATATCTGTCATTTCATAAGCCAGAACGGGGGAAATTCCTTGTTTGCATCTCCCTGTTCTGCGACTCCGTGACGCCATCGGCAAGGAGACCTGCGGACATTGAGTCCGCGGGTCCCGCGGGGCACGGTCACGCTGTACGCCGCGCGTGTGCATGCTCCCGCTAGCCCCACCTATTAAAGGCGGACGTACAGGTACGCCCATTTGCCCACCGCTGCCATTGTGCCGATGTACATCGGTGCGCAGCAGTCGGCAAGTGGTTAAAGCTCTAAAAATCGTTTTTTTTTCTAGAACGATCGCGTTAATGGTCTATTTTTGGCCCAAAACTTGTGAATTGAATACATTCTCCGCAATTTATATTTATGGAAGGGCTCATCGCCGCTAAATACCAAATTAATTCGGTGAAAAGGCCAATTATAAGCTGCATGTGCTAAGTGGTAGCTGACATCTTCGCCGGCGTTAGCCGGTGACGTCTGTTGGGTCTCCCGATAAAACGGCAAAGCCCACTACATCCAGCGGGAGGAGACGGGAGAATTGAATTCAGTTTGGCTGAAAGGCGATTAACGAATATCTTTTGAATGGCGGCGGAGTGATGGGGGATGGGCCAGGATGTGTAGAGGAAAAAAAACTGGACGGCGTTTTGTCTGGGGGGATTCGTCCCGGGATGGATGGAAGTCATTATAGATTGGACGGTGATCTCTCCACCATTGATGTATCGCCTTCTCAGACCTTACTCAGCCTCACGTTCACCGTAATGACGGCAGGTGCTCCTAATTAGACAGTCAGCGCCGCGTAATTAAGAGCGGCTAAGTGCCGAAGACATCTGCCTTGTGCCTGCCTCTGATTCGCAGATCTGAATCCTCACCCCAATGTGCGGATTTTTTTTTTTTTAAGGTTTTTTTCTTTATTTGAATTTTCATTTTTGTTCAAATAATTAATATTTTTTTCATTACGTTTTCTTTATCCACTTCAACCCCCGGCCAGTTCTGACAGTTCTCACATATACACTATATTACCAAAAGTATTGGGACGCCTGCCTTTACACGCTCATGAACTTTAATGGCATCCCAGTTTTAGTCCGTAGGGTTCAATATTGAGTTGGCTCCGCCCTTTGCTGCTATAACAGTTTTAACTGTTCTGGGAAGGCCGTCCACAAGGTTTAGGCAGGGCCGGTACTACCACTAAGCAAACTAGGCAGTCGCCTAGGGCGCACTGCCACCTAGGGCACAGCCACGGCCAGGGCTCAGCTGTCCCGCAGGGGCTGCTGGATTTGGCTGTCTCTTTGCTGGATTTTGCTTTCTGTTTGTTATTTGCATATGTCCCTTTAATGGATTGGTCTGTCTGCTGGATTGGAGTGTCTCTTTGCTGAATAGGGATTTTTTTTTGCTAAATAGGGATGTCTCTTTGCTGGATTGGGATGTACTTTTGCTGAATTGGGCTGTCTCTTTCCTGGATTGGACTGTCTCTTTGCTGAATAAGGATGTCTTTTTTTTGATAAATAGGGATGTCTCTTTGCTGGATTGGGATGCACTTTTCCTGGATTGGGCTGTCTCTTTCCTGGATTGGACTGTCACTTTGCTGAATAGGGATGTCTTTTTGCTAAATAGGGATGTCTCTTTGCTGGATTGGGATGTACTTTTGCTGGATTGGGCTGTCTAATTGCTGAATAGGGATGTCTTTTTGCTAAATAGGGATGTGTTTTTGCTGGATTGGGATGTAATTTTGCTGGATTGGGCTGTCTCTTTGCTGAATAATGATGTCGTTTTGCTAAATAGGGATGTCTCTTTGTTAAATTGGAATGTACGTTTGCTGGATTGGGCTATCTCTTTGCTGAGTAGGGATGCTTTTTTGCTAAGTAGGGATGTCTCTTTGCTGGATTGGGATGTCCTTTTGCTGGATTGGGCTGTCTCTTTGGCATTTTATAACATTTATTTTTTTCAAATAAAAAAATGTAGGAGTTTCATCTTTTTTGTTGCTTTTACATTTGTTGCTGTTTCTAAACATTTTGAAGTTAGATATTTTTTTTTGGGGGGGGGGGGGGGGGGTGGTACAATTGGGATTAGCTGGTTTTGCCTAGATTGCAAAATAGTCTAACACCAGCCCTGGGTTTAGGAGTGTGTCTATGGGAATGTTTGACCATTCTTCCAGAAGCGCATTTGCGAGGTCAGGCACTGATGTTGGATGAGAAGGACCTGGCTCGCAGTCTCCGCTCTAATTCATCCCAAAGGTGTTCTATTGGGTTGAGGTCAGGACTCTGTGCAGGCCAGTCACGTTTCTCCACCCCAAACTCGCTCATCCATGTCTTTATGGATCTTGTGCACTGGCCATCCCTAAACTGTTCCCACAAAGTTTGGAGCATGAAACTTTCACCTGTACAGTGGGGGCGGGGGGGGGGGGGGGAGTGCAGCAGCACATATTGTGCAGGCATGGTCAAAGCAAAGCATTTTTTGATTGGACAAGGTGGAGAGGCAGGTGGTGATGTCACAATCTCTGCCTAATCCAATCAGAGACACTTTGGATTCATTGAGGAAATGCAAAGCAATATCTGCATGGCGCCCGTGCTGACCGGCCGACCTCCGGTGTTCAGAATTCGGCAGGCCAGCCGCTCAGCACAGGACCCGGAAGCCAGTGGAGATCCCTGTAGTAGCGGTGTAGTAGCAGTGCAGTAGCAGTGTAGTTGTGGTAGTATACAGTGATTTCCAGCTTCTAGAGGGATCCCACGGGGATAGCATATACATTGTTACCTTGTTCCAAGCTGAAACAATGTAACTATGTAAAAATATCTATACCTGGAATCAGTGGCGGCCCGTCCATTAGGGTTGCACAGGCGCCATCCCCCATCCATGCGCCCGGCCCCCTGATCTACTTGCAGGGACCCAGATGCATGGATTCCAGTTGGGGGGGGGGATGTTTTTTTTTTAAGCATGTGATTAGAGCCAGAGGCTCTAATAGGCTTCAAAAAAGGGTGAGCTCAGGGCGCAGAACACTGTGCTCAGAGCCCAACCCAGTTGTGTGACATTAGCGTATGAATATTTTCTATTTTCACACTGATTCTCCCCCCGGCCAATCAGGAAGCACGTCTGAGATCCATTTCCCGATTGGCCAAAAGGAGAAGCTTTCCGTTTGGGCACGAGGAGGAGGGAGGAGACGGAAGCCGCCTGTGATGCCCGTGGAGGAGAGCAGGGGAAGGGGAAGCCACCTGTGATGCCCGTGGAGGAGAGCAGGGGAAGGGGAAGCCACCTGTGATGCCCGTGGAGGAGAGCAGGGGAAGGGGAAGCCACCTGTGGTGCCCGTGGAGGAGAGCAGGGGAAGGGGAAGCCACCTGTGATGCCCGTGGAGGACAGCAGGGGAAGGGGAAGCCACCTGTGATGCCCATGGAGGAGAGCAGGGGAAGGGGATGCCACCTGTGATGCCCATGGAGGAGAGCAGGGGAAGGGAAATTTGCCTGTAATGCCTGTGGAGGAGAGCAGGGGAAGGGGAAGACGGCTGTGATGCCCATGGAGGAGAGCAGGGGAAGGGAAAGCCATCTGTGATGCCCGTGGAGGAGAGCAGGGGAAGGGAAAGCCATCTGTGATGCCCGTGGAGGAGAGCAGGGGAAGGGAAAGCCACCTGTGATGCCCGTGCAGGAGAGCAGGGGAAGGGAAAGCCATCTGTGATGCCCGTGGAGGAGAGCAGGGGAAGGGGAAGACGGCTGTGATGCCCATGGAGGAGAGCAGGGGAAGGGGATGCCACCTGTGGTGCCCGTGGAGGAGAGCAGGGGAAGGGGAAGCCACCTGTGATGCCCGTGGAGGAGAGCAGGGGAAGGGGAAGCCACCTGTGATGCCCATGGAGGAGAGCAGGGGAAGGGGATGCCACCTGTGATGCCCATGGAGGAGAGCAGGGGAAGGGAAATTTGCCTGTAATGCCTGTGGAGGAGAGCAGGGGAAGGGGAAGACGGCTGTGATGCCCATGGAGGAGAGCAGGGGAAGGGGAAGCCATCTGTGATGCCCGTGGAGGAGAGCAGGGGAAGGGAAAGCCATCTGTGATGCCCGTGGAGGAGAGCAGGGGAAGGGAAAGCCACCTGTGATGCCCGTGCAGGAGAGCAGGGGAAGGGAAAGCCATCTGTGATGCCCGTGGAGGAGAGCAGGGGAAGGGGATGCCGCCTGTGGTGCCTGTGGAGGAGAGCAGGGGAAGGGGAAGCCACCTGTGGTGCCTGTGGAGGAGAGCAGGGGAAGGGGAAGCCGTCTCTGATGCCCGTGGAGGAGAGCAGGGGAAGGGGATGCCGCCTGTGGTGCCTGTGGAGGAGAGCAGGGGAAGGGGAAGCCACCTGTGATGCCCATGGAGGAGAGCAGGGGAAGCCACCTGTGATGCCCATGGAGGAGAGCAGGGGAAGGGGAAGCCCCCTGTGATGCCCATGGAGGAGAGCAGGGGAAGGGGAAGACGGCTGTGATGCCCATGGAGGAGAGCAGGGGAAGGGGATGCCACCTGTGGTGCCCGTGGAGGAGAGCAGGGGAAGGGGAAGCCACCTGTGATGCCCGTGGAGGAGAGCAGGGGAAGGGGAAGCCATCTGTGATGCCCGTGGAGGAGAGCAGGGGAAGGGGAAGCCACCTGTGGTGCCCGTGGAGGAGAGCAGGGGAAGGGGAAGCCACCTGTGATGCCCGTGGAGGAGAGCAGGGGAAGGGGAAGCCACCTGTGATGCCCATGGAGGAGAGCAGGGGAAGGGGATGCCACCTGTGATGCCCATGGAGGAGAGCAGGGGGAAGGGGAAGCCACCTGTGATGCCCGTGGAGGAGAGCAGGGGAAGGGGAAGCCACCTGTGATGCCCGTGGAGAGCAGGGGAAGGGGAAGCCACCTGTGATGCCCGTGCAGGAGAGCAGGGGAAGGGGATGCCGCCTGTGGTGCCTGTGGAGGAGAGCAGGGGAAGGGGAAGCCGTCTCTGATG
Source organism: Lithobates pipiens (assembly GCF_037356315.1). Lineage (NCBI taxonomy): Eukaryota > Metazoa > Chordata > Amphibia > Anura > Ranidae > Lithobates > Lithobates pipiens. The sequence goes on from NW_027507786.1 coordinate 12,455,933, forward strand.
CCCGTGGAGGAGAGCAGGGGAAGGGGATGCCGCCTGTGGTGCCTGTGGAGGAGAGCAGGGGAAGGGGAAGCCGTCTCTGATGCCCGTGGAGGAGAGCAGGGGAAGGGGAAGCCACCTGTGATGCCCATGGAGGAGAGCAGGGGAAGGGGAAGCCACCTGTGATGCCCATGGAGGAGAGCAGGGGAAGGGGAAGCCACCTGTGATGCCCGTGGAGGAGAGCAGGGGAAGGGGAAGCCATCTGTGATGCCCGTGGAGGAGAGCAGGGGAAGGGGAAGCCACCTGTGGTGCCCGTGGAGGAGAGCAGGGGAAGGGGAAGCCACCTGTGATGCCCGTGGAGGAGAGCAGGGGAAGGGGAAGCCACCTGTGATGCCCATGGAGGAGAGCAGGGGAAGGGGATGCCACCTGTGATGCCCATGGAGGAGAGCAGGGGGAAGGGGAAGCCACCTGTGATGCCCGTGGAGGAGAGCAGGGGAAGGGGAAGCCACCTGTGATGCCCGTGGAGAGCAGGGGAAGGGGAAGCCACCTGTGATGCCCGTGCAGGAGAGCAGGGGAAGGGGATGCCGCCTGTGGTGCCTGTGGAGGAGAGCAGGGGAAGGGGAAGCCGTCTCTGATGCCCGTGGAGGAGAGCAGGGGAAGGGGATGCCGCCTGTGGTGCCTGTGGAGGAGAGCAGGGGAAGGGGAAGCCGTCTCTGATGCCCGTGGAGGAGAGCAGGGGAAGGGGAAGCCACCTGTGATGCCCATGGAGGAGAGCAGGGGAAGGGGAAGCCACCTGTGATGCCCATGGAGGAGAGCAGGGGAAGGGGAAGCCCCCTGTGATGCCCATGGAGGAGAGCAGGGGAAGGGGAAGACGGCTGTGATGCCCATGGAGGAGAGCAGGGGAAGGGGATGCCACCTGTGGTGCCCGTGGAGGAGAGCAGGGGAAGGGGAAGCCACCTGTGGTGCCCATGGAGGAGAGCAGGGGAAGGGGAAGCCACCTGTGATGCCCGTGGAGGAGAGCAGGGGAAGGGGAAGCCACCTGTGATGCCCGTGGAGGAGAGCAGGGGAAGGGGAAGCCACCTGTGGTGCCCGTGGAGGAGAGCAGGGGAAGGGGAAGCCACCTGTGATGCCCGTGGAGGAGAGCAGGGGAAGGGGAAGCCACCTGTGATGCCCATGGAGGAGAGCAGGGGAAGGGGATGCCACCTGTGATGCCCGTGGAGGAGAGCAGGGGAAGGGGATGCCACAAGCTGGTGGGGTAAGTGCTCCATTGGTCCTGATGACCCAACCGCCCGGGGGGGGGGGGGGGTGGTGGGTGTACTGTTAGCTGCCACCAGTTGCCACTGCCTGGAATAATGATTAGTAGATTAGTAAACTGCAATATATTACATTCTTGGCTTTGGGTTTACCGCTTTGAGCTCCCGTTGCTGAACAAATTAGCATGGCAGTTTTTTTTTTGAGAAAAATAAAAAAATTCCCAGATCTGAACGTTTTTTTTTTTTTTTTTTCTTCTCTAAACTGTATTTCCTCTCTTTTTGCCGTTTCAGTGATTGGACTTGGAACAGACCCAGATCTGCAAATTGACATTATTTCAGAGCTTCTACTTGACAACAGCACGCGCGGTGTCACACAAGTGTTTGGCGCTCACAATGGCAGCAAAGCCTTCTTATTTCACGGTAAGTGTTTGCTATTGGAAAGAAACATTTCATTCATGTTCTGTTTGTTGGGCAAACAAAGAACGCGGCTGTTAATATCAATAGAGGCTGCAAATTGCTGATGGTTCATTGCAGATGCTGCGTACAGTTTGCTGCCCGCGGTGCAACTTTTGGGTTTGTGGTTAAGAGTGCCTAGTAAAAAAAACTAAAACTTCCATCTTGCTTGGGATTGGTTAAAAATGTTACTTGGTTAAGAATATTAGAAGATGGAGCCGCCGTGTTTCAGGGGAAAAAGGACTCCCCCCCCCTTTTTTTTTTGGAAAGCCTGTTGACTTTGCTGGCTGTACACCTGTGAACAGCTAATAACTTTGTATTCACTGCACCCCGTTATAATAGCCCTGGTGGCAGGTCGCAACGCGCAAGTAGGGGGGGGCACAGGCCTAGGAGGAGTGGAGGCTGAGGCCGCTTCTCATAGTTTTTACACACTGAGCTGCCAGTGTGCAGCACCTACATATCGCATGGTAACTTTGTATTCACTACCACACCAGCATCCCTGTAGGTAGGGATGAGCTTGGGTTCAGCTTGGGTTTAGTGCAACCCCCCCGAGGGAAGCTGTCAGTGCCAGTTCAATAAGCTTCAGGTAGGGAATTCCTCTCCTCCCACAGCTGCACATACACAAAGGGGTGGTGATGCCTTGGGGATGGGAGCGGGGAGGGCATCAGAGACCTATTTTGGCCACGTGGCCATACTGGTCAATGTTGTTGACGTACTATGACCTTATTGGCCATATAAGTTCAAAAATGTCACAAGCGTCCCCCACCCTGCATCTGCAGCTGCCTGGTGGGGAATCCTCCACTGGCAGCTTCCTTCTAGGTTTGGGTCAAACCAAAGTCAAACCCAAGCTCATTCCAACTTACAGGGATGCTGGTCTGGCAGATTTTGCTCATTATAATGCAGCAGTTGTTCACGTGAAACCTACTATGGCCATATGGACCTATTGGTCAATGTCATTGAACTAATATGGCCTTATGACCATCCCCACCCCTTTGTGTATTTCTAGCTTCAGGATGGGCAATACCCCCCACTGACAGGTTCCTATTGGGTTTGGATCAAACCAAAGCTTAATCCAAACTCATCTCTACCTTTGGGTTTGATTGTGTGGCAAAACTGCAATTGTTCAGGTGAAAGAAGGCCAAGTTGAAAGGAGAGAAGCAACCTTACCCACATATGCATTACTTAAGAAGAAGGAGCGAAGGAGACAAGATAAGTTTAAAGCAACCAACTACAATGGCCAAACCCCCTACCTATTGGTTTGGATGAGCTTTGGAGAGTGTACTGCTAAGGGAGGCTTGAAATTTGACTTGTATCTCAGTGAAGACATGTAGGAGAAGAACCACGCTGATTGAAATGGGAAGTTCATGTTTAAGAGCAATATATCTAAGGCATATTTTTTCTGTGTTGTGCAAGGCCACTTGCAGGTCCCAGGTTCTTCTTCTCATCTGGGTCCCTAGGCAGCTACGCAAACAACACTCTTTCACAATAACCAGGCAGAGGGTGTCTTTTTAAGCTTTATTGCTGGTTAAACTTAGAAAGGGTACAGGGAAACTTTGGGATACTCCAGAATTTAGTGCAAAAAGTATTTGCAGGGGTCTCTCTATTCTGTCTACTTTCTTCAGGGGCATCCCTCCCTCTTGGCAGAGACTAGAGACACAAGCACTTCTGGGACTGCCAGCAGGGCAAGTTCTAAGCACAAACACAGTAACACAAGGGGTTAAACAGCAGACAACTATTAGGATCCCACTTCCAGGCCTCTACTCTACCCAGGGCAGGACTTAGGGTGGTGGGGGCCCATGGGCTTGAGTCATTTTCGGGCCCTACCTTCTATACATTACCATATTTATCGGCGTATAACACGCACCCCAAGTTTAGGAGGGAATGTTAAGGAAATTTTTTTTTAGGAGAGAAGTTTAAGGTAAAAACTTACATTTAAATGCCCATCAATGCAGCCTTATCAGTGTCCATCTGCAGCCTTGCCCAGTGTCATTTGCAGCCTTGTCAGTGTAGCCTTGTCATTTGCACCCTTGCCCCAGTGTCATTTGCAGCCTTGTCATTGCAGTCTTGAAGTTTAAAAATGGCGTGGCCGAGGTACAGAGTCCTGTGTATCACGGCGGCTCTCGGGTCCTCTCGCAGTCCCAAGTGAAGCCGAGTGTACTCACCTTGGCTCACAGTCACACCCAGTCCCAGTGTTATGTCCATCATAGGGCGGGACTGGGCGTGACTGTGAGCGGACCCGAGTACACTCAGCTATGTATCTTGGCGGGGCCCCCTATTGGGAGGGGCCCATGGGCTTGAGTCCAGTCAAGCCCAATGGTAAGTCCAGCCCTGACTCTACCGTGTCTCCAGATACTTGGATACCAAAATTAGCTAAACGCTGTACCATTCAGGCCGGATCCTCACTGCACCCCCCTTCACTTGGCTCAAAAACAGCTTCCAAGAAAAATAGGCCTCTCTGCTCCTCCTGAGCTGGGACCTTGAAGGAACTTCTGCAATAGCCCCCCCCCCCCCCCAGCTTCCACTGAGCTGAAACTTTAGGGAATTCTCTGTGACAGCCCCCCCCCCCCCCCCAGCTTCTTGTGAGCTCCTTGGCAGGTTTAAACTAACCTGCCCAGAAGTGCAGCAGTTTTTCAGGCTGGGATCTCCTCATCTAGGACAAGATCCCTGCTGCTCCAGGCCTCAGGCTATTTATCTCCTTCACAGCCACCTACTGAGCACCTTCCCTCCAGGGGGAGGCTGAGACCGCATATATATTAAGGACTAGGGTCTGCCTCTTCCAGCCCACTACATTCTAGAACCTACTAGAAGGCAGGGAGAAGTAGATGAGCCTGCAGCCCGTGAGACCCAGAGCAGTCAAAAGTAATCAAACACTGCTCCAATGTTTACAGGGGAGACAAAAAAGAGTAAATGTACCTGCGCCTCTCTAGCAACCTAATCTAAGAGGGTGCTACATAAGATTGGAGTGGGGTAGGATGACAACACCTGTTGGGTTTTTATTGCTGCTAAACTGAGTATTGGAAGCAGATGTTTTTCAAAACGAACTGAAATTCCCCAAGAGCTTATCGCTAATTGCCCAAATTTGATCCCCCCCTTTTTTTTCTTTAATTTTCAGGCCCTGATGAAGGGTGCCCCTTGAAACCCCTGATATACGTTGGCTATTTATTGAATGCAACAACAAATTAGAATGCGAATTGGTGCTCCATTTTCCTCTACTAAGTGCTGTCTGTGTCTATGTTGGGTAGATTCGCGCCCTCTGTTTGGGGACCATTGTCTATTGGACTAAAAGTGATGGCAATCCCACATTTTACAGCTGTCACCAAAACAGGAATAGAGGAGAAATCTATTAATAAGGACACCCGTTCAAGTGACAACTGTCCAAGAGGTTACGCTCCTCACATTGGAGAGATTGCCTCTCGCCCCCTGTTGTATCTCCAGGAAGGGAGGGCAAAGCTCTGCAATAGGACACAAGCAGCCAAAAAATTGTTCTCACTTTAGATGTGTTATCTCTTTATCAAAAGTCGGGATTGGCTTTAATAAAGAATTATTCAATGCTGTATAAGGGATATTATTTAAATCAACATGGTTTGTTCTCAGAAAGGATTGGGGAAGGTGGTGGGGGTTGCTGATCTAGAATGTTGGGTTCCCACTCTTCTCCCGTGGGCCCCATATCAGCTGCCTGAGTTACTTTAACATTCTTGAGGTTGAGAATTTTGGTGAGAAGATTTCACGTCTGGAGTCCCCGAGAGATATAAGAAACCAGAATGTGATTCAGCTTGCCCGCAGCCAAGATCAGACAAACAAATGTATGCGGTGTTGTGCTCTAAATTTTATATGAAGAATCTGTGGCCAGAAATAGTTACAAACTTTGTCCTTCAATTCGACTGATTGCAACTGTCAGATTTTCGGGATGAGTTAGACCATGAAAGCAAATACTGGGAATGTTTAATAATAGCTTCAAAGTCTATGTGAATGTGTTATCCATGTGTTGTGTTATTTGTGTGTTTTGTTATCCATGTATTGTGTTATTCGCATGTTGTGTTATCCATGTGTTGTGTTATTCACGTGTTGTGTTATTCACGTGTTGTGTTATCCATGTGTTGTGTTATTTGCATGTTGTGTTATCCATGTGTTGTGTTATTCACGTGTTGTGTTATTCGTGTGTTGTGTTACCCATGTGTTGTGTTAGTCACATGTTGTGTTATCCATGTGTTGTGTTATTCAGGTGCTGTGTTATCCATGTGTTGTGTTATTCGCGTGTTGTGTTATCCATGTGTTGTGCTATTCACGTGCTGCGTTATTCACGTGCTGTGTTATCCATGTGTTGTGTTATTTGCATGTTGTGCTATCCATGTGTTGTGTTATTTGCGTGTTGTGTTATCCATGTGTTGTGTTATTCACGTGCTGTGTTATCCATGTGTTGTTATTAACGTGCTGTGTTATCCATGTGTTGTGTTACTTGCATGTTGTGCTATCCATGTGTTGTGTTATTCGCGTGTTGTGTTATCCATGTGCTGTGTTATCGATGTGTCGTGTTATTCACGTGTTGTGTTACCCATGTGTTGTGTTATTCGCGTGTTGTGTTATCCATGTGTTGTGTTATCCATGTGTTGTGTTATCCATGTGTTGTGTTATCCATGTGTTGTGTTATTCATGTCTTGTGTTATCCATGTGTTATTTGCGTGTTGTGTTAGCCAT